>NW_013952697.1:571215-588264 GCF_001266775.1 Austrofundulus limnaeus
ATTGTTTTCTTTGAAACAAACGTACCTGCTAATTCCAGGTCTTTCTGAAGCTCTCCACAAGTGGTCCTTGGCTCTTGGACAACTCTTCTGATAATTATTTTCACTCCTCTGTCAGAAATCTTGCGAGGAGCACCTGGTCATGGTCGGTTTATGGTAAATGATGTTCTTCCCACTTCCAAATTATGGCCCCAACAGTGCTCACTGGAACATTCAGAAGTTTAGAAATTCTTCTGTAACCGATGCCATCATTATGCTTTGCAACAATAAGGTTGTGAAGGTCTTGAGAGAGCTCGTTAACTTTTACCCATCATCAGATGGTTCTTGTGTGATACCTGGCCATCATTTGGGACTGAACCAGCTGCTATTAATTTGCACTGACAAGGGGCAGACTTGCTTTCTAATTACCGAGAGAGTTCAGCTGGTGTCTTGGCTTTCCATGCCTTTTTACACCTCCCTTTCTTCATGTGTTCAGTACTTTTTCCCTGTGCCATTCCACYTTATTACAAATAACTTCATTTCTGGACATTTATGGTTTGATTTCTTTGAATGTATGGATCACTTTGGTTGTTTCCAACATCTGGTGAAAATTTCATGTCATTAGCACCTCTAGTGGTTAACCTCTCTGGTTAAAGTTGGTAATGTAGTCTTGAGCGTGTTCCTTTCATACACTCTTAAGTAGACTTTGCCTGCTAAAATGCTTGTTCAATTAGGGTTGGGGCAGCATGTTGGAATGGAACAGTGTCGAGAATTGTCACTTCACAGCAAAAAGGTTGCTAGTTCAATTACTGGCGGTGGCATGTTCTCCCTCTGTGAAAACAATTTTTATTCTGAATGATTTTTTTTATGTAGTGGATTTGGAAATTATGTTTTTTAAAAGGTAGAAAAGGTGCGGCATGACAATCCAGTAGCTTTTGTCGTGTAAGAAGATTGAAAAGCTACTTGTCACTTGTTGCTCCAGAGGCAGAGCACCATTAATCTAATGGCAGCTACCTTGATGTTTGAAGGGTAACTACCTCTGCTGGTGAAATGTCCACCATATCGACAAAAGCTCACAAGACAAAACTCACAACATAATGAAAAAAGAGACAAAAGCTCATCCAGTCCATTTGTCCGTTTTCTTCTGCTTATCTGGGGTCGGGTCGCGGGGGCAACAGCCTAAGCAGAGAGACCCAGACTTCCCTCTCCCCAGCCACTTAAGCCAGGTCATCCAGGGGAATCCCAAGGTGCTCCCAGACCAGCCAAGAAACAGTCCCTCCAGCGTGTCCTGGGTCTTCCTCTGGGTCTCCTCCCAGTGGGACGTGCCCAGAACATCTCACCAGGGAGGCGTCCAGGAGGCATCCTAACCAGACACCCAAGCCACCTCACCTGTCTCCTCTTGATGTGGAGGAGCAGCCGCTCTACTCTGAGTCCCTCCCGAATGACGAAAGGAAACTCATTTTTGCCGCTTGTATCTGCAATCTCATTCTTTCAGTCACTACCCAAAGCTCGTGACCATAGATGAGTGTAGGAACGTAGGCCGACTAGTAAATCGAGAGCTTCACCTTCTGGCTCAGCTCCTGCTTCATTACGACAGCTCAGTACAGTGCCCCCATCACTGCAGAGGTAGCACCAATCCGCCTATCGATCTCCTGCCGCATCCTTCCCTCATTCGTGAATAAGACCTAGCGATACTTAAACCCCTCCACTTGGGGCAGAACGTCCTCCTCGACCCGGAGATGTCTGACAATTCCCACAATTTTTATTTATTTATTTTTGAAATACTAAAGTTATGATTTTTGTGACACGTCGTAGTTGCTCACGCATTCCTTATTTTACCTTCATCTTCTAACTGTCCATACCTTCTTTTTATCTATTTTTATTCACTTGAGCAAGACTGAGCAGTTGCTGTGTTATTGAGTTTCTTTGAGTAGTTTTTTACAGTGTTCATGAAATAAATCACCTTAGAAAGGGCAGACAATTTCAAAGCACAAGCAATGCAGTCTGGCAGACCTACAGAAACATGTGCCAGGACTTTGTGGCTGAACGTAGATCTCTACTATATTTACCTTTCTTCAGTTTCTCAGTATTCATTCAAGTTTTGTATTCATTCTTGTTTGGCTTGAAGTTGAACGTGTAAAAGGTTTAAAGTAGTTTAAAGCAGCAACCTAAGCAGCTTAAGTCCATTTCTGACAGAAATTTCTAGTGTACTGGGGTTGTGAACTTGTCTTCATGTTTCAGATCCTTGCCTCTGTCTCCTGTCGGCCCTCTAAATGACGTCTCTTCCCATCGCTGTTGTTTTTATGATTTTCCTCCTGCGTTAACTGTGCCCGTCAGCCTTACTCACACCCATAATTGTGTGTTTTCAACCTCTGCCATCTTCAGCTAATTTAACAGCAGACTGAAATGGAGTGTCCCCACCCCCACTTTAAGACAACTACCACCCCCACCCATCCCCTGGCCCCCACCACAGACAACGTGCTGAGTAGCAATCAGGAGTCTGAACGGGCTCTTTCCCTCTGCAGACCCATGGCTGATTCTAGAGCTAATAGTCATTGTTTGAAGTAACACTGCTGCCCTGGCATTTGCTTAACCTTCTGTCTTATGCACAAGACAAAGTCAATGCACAATCCCTGCTTAATTAATATCCTTCCTCTCCCACTCCTCCTCACACTGCCCTCCTCTTTATTCATCCTCGAACAGAGAAAAAAATACAGATGGAAAGTGTCACCTGTAATAATTTACACTGAAATGTTAGTTTGTATTAAGCAAACCTATTTTCTTCTCATTTTAAAACTAGCAAGCCTCAAAGCTTTAGGTGTTTTTGCACTTCACAGCCCAGCCTGGCCCAGCCGGGGTACAAAAACCGGGTCCAGCAGTTTTGCATTAGCCCTTATGGCCGAGGTCCACCCTGATTTCTTGGACCTCGAGATCGGGCCAGGCTGCTCGGCCAGATTTAGTGTCAGCTACTGATTGGTTCACTGAATAAAGGTTTACATTGTGCAGATGAAACTAACATTATTTGAATTGTTTGCAGTGACGGTAATGTTTTTTTTTTCAGTTTAACTACCCAACAATTGCGGGCTAACAAAAGGCTAATATTAGCTAACCATTTTCTGTCATCCTGCTCATCTTCAGCATCATACTGCTGTATGATCCAGTTCAACATTTGGCATTTTCCTTCGAGTTTGGTGTAGTCCAATATTGTTTTGTTGCAAATAAAACTAAATAAGATTGCACGTTTCATATTATCATCCCACCCACAACAAGGTGACTCACTACTCAATGCAAACACTACCCAGGCCGGGGTAGTGTAAGGCCAAGTCGTCTGGAGTCGGGCCAGATCAAATTGGGCTTTACAATGCACCTTTTCTAAACCATGTCAGGGACAGTTCACTGATGCACCAGGTAAAGCTTCCATCCTTCATAATCACAAAACCCTAGCTCTCACCTACTACTATTTGGGATTTTATTTTTTCAATTTTTAGTCAGGAATTGACAAGGTTCAGAGTTCAACAGAACAATGGAGCTGAGAAACCAGACCAGGAGCCAGATAAAATTGTAAGTGATTTTATTATTATTTACAGGTGAAGATCGGGGCGTCTTGCTGAAAGAGGAGTGAAGCGCAGAGGTGAGTATTTGTTCTTGAATGAATATTTTCAATGCTGAGAAATTAAAGTTTTTTTTCTTACAGGTTCTTTGGAGGCAAGCAGCATGGACCAGAGGAGCGTTTCTGAACAGGTGAGAGTTCTTCAGGCAGAGTGGCTTTAAAGGAGGATTTTCTTGCATTTAGATCTTGATGATTGGTTCCTTGGTTGTAATCTTGACAGGGAGGAATCACTGAGCGGTGAGCGACCAGACTGGAAGGTTCCCAGAAATAACTTGACACCTTGGATACAAGAAAGCATGAAGGTAAGTTCTAATGTTCTTAAGAAAACACTTGTGGTGGCTAGTACTCTACCTAAGAGGTTAGATGCATCAGCGTAGACCAGTCGGTGAAGGTGCCTTATATAGCTCATCAGCTCATCACTCCCAGGTGCGAACAATCAGGCAGAGAACCAATCAGCCATGAGCCAAGCCAACTCTTCACAGGAATGGTTGCAGAGGCCATGCTAGCTTGGTGGTCAGTGCCATGGTCTTGTAATTCTGAGAATGTGGGTTCAAGTTTAGGTTACATCAGGACAGACAGTCAACGTAAAACAATTGTCAAGTCTGTTGTGCAGATTTGCTCACTGTGGCAACCCCATGTCGAAGGGAACAGCTGAAAGAAAAACAACAGTAAGATATGATTGCATCACTGCCTCTTAAATAAATCATTTCATTTTTGATGTTTAGGGTAGCTCTTCCCATTTATTTTTCTAAAACATAAAAAGACTTGAAAACTCGTATCAAGCTGAACATTTGAAACTAAAGAGGAGTTACAGTTTTGCTGAATGGTTTTTTGGTCTCTATCTATCTGTCTGTCTGTCTGTCTGTCTGTCTGTCTGTCTGTCTGTCTGTCTGTCTGTCTGTCTGTCTGTCTGTCTGTCTGTCTGTCNGTCTGTCTGTCTGTCTGTCTGTCTGTCTGTCTGTCTGTCTGTCTGTCTGTCTGTCTGTCTGTCTGTCTGTCTGTCTGTCTATCTATCTATCTATCTATCTATCTATCTATCTGTTTTCATTGCTAAAGAATGCTCGTTGTAACCCAAGATCTTGTCTTAGTCAAATATTGTTTTTTTTAATGTAACCCGAACTGAATGCATAAAATAAACCAATGCTTGGGAACCAGGTGTATGAACAAGTTTGTATGCTGTTTAAAATATGTTAGGAACCACATGTAACATCAGTGTCATGCAGGAAATCTTAATATTGACATTTTTTTTAAACTGGTGGTAGTCGTGTTTGCATGACTACAAAATGACCATTGCATTCGTACAGAGAGAAAACCCACAAATGCACAGAGAGAATATGCAAACTCCAGCCAGGCTCCAGGCTTAGAGACAATCCAGACTTCTCACCGAGAGGGACAGCTCAAACAACGAAGGTGCCATGCTGCTTATATTTAAAGCTGAGTCATAACTAAACATTTCTCATTCTTTTCAGCCACATTACAAGCTCTCCTGAGGTCCTGGGATGCTTACAGTTTGATCTCCACATCATTATGATCACATATTTCATGATTGTTCTTTTGGTACTTTTACTGTCTGTGACCTTGAATTACCATATTTTTCGGACTATAAGCTGCGACTTTTTTCTTGAACTTTGAACCATGCGGCTTATGCGGCTCATACATGGACTTGTTTTCTTCAGCCACCAGAGGGCTCTTATGCTGCATTTGCTTCAACCACTCGCTTCAAAAAAGAAAGGAAAAATAAAAGAAGAAAAAAGCGATCGCTTCCAGAGCCGACTATTGTACCAGCAAGCAGCGATTTAAAGATACCGTATTTTTCGGACTATAAGCCGCAACTTTTTTCCTGAACTTTGAACCATAGTCCGGTGCGGCTTATACGTGGATTTTTTTCTTCAGCCACCAGGGGGCTCTTATGCTCCATTTGCTTCAACCACTCAAAAAAGAAGAAAAAACAAGAAAAAAGCGATCGCTTCCAGAGCCGACTGTTGTACCAGGAAGCAGCGATTTAAAGATAGTCAATGGCCAAAAACTCGTAAATGGGGATAAAACAGACATTTTTCACGGTGGAATCTGACTGATAAAAACTTTGGAGCTTAATCCAGGACCAGTTTGTGGATAAACATCAAGTGAAGAGCCGCTGGAGCGGGAGGGCTTTCCCAGCAGCTGGGCTCTGGGTTTCTCGGGGGAACTATGAAAGGCCAGTGCGAAAACAAACACCGAACAATCATGTGACGGCGCGTCGACCGGTCAACAGCTGAGCGATCATACTGCCAGCTGAATGAGAAGAGCATCATTTCCTGATGTCTGCCAGTGGATCCTAATAGCGTGGAGCAGAGTGAATGAGTCCACCATCACCAATGCGTTCTGAATGGCTGGACTGCTACGTGAAGAGGGCACCACAGCTTCAGAGCCAGCATTACCACTGGAGGACAGCGACACAGAAAGCAACACTGAACAGATACCGCTGTGTGACGCAACTTTTCTCAGCTTGTTTAACTCTGACACTGAAGAGGAGGACTTCGATGGTTTCAGTGCGCCAGAGGAAGATGAATGAGACGTTTTGTTGGACAAGAAACTGTTAAAGAAAACTACCAAAATAAGGTCAGTAAAATGAACCGTATTCCTCCGAACTTTAATTCTTAAAGGTTTGCTTTTTATGTATTGATGTTGAATTCACTTTTTTGACGACAAATTTGGGTGTACTGTTTTTTTATGTTGGGGGTGCGACTCATAGTCCGGTACGGCTTATATGTTAATGTTCGCTGTTTTTTTTTAAATGGCTGGTGCGGCTTATAGTCCGAAAAATACGGTAGTCAGTGGCCAAAAGCTCATAAAAGGGGATAAAAGAGACATTTTTCACAATGGAATCTGACATAAAAACTTTGGAGCTTAATCCGGGACCAGTTTGTGGATAAACGTCAAGTGAAGAACCACAGATTTTTTTCCCGCATTGCACTCCCCATGGAAGGAATCCCATGCAGTGACGTATGCTGGAGCGGGAGGGCTTTCCCAGTAGCTAGGCTCGGGGTTTCTCGGGGGAACTATGAAAGGTCAGTGCGAAAACAAATGCCGAACAATCACGTGACGGCACGTCGACCGGTCGACAGCCGAGCGACCATTCTGCCAGCTTAGCCGGAGGTGTTGCGCCATTTTGTTTTAGCTAGTAGCAGACACGACATGACGGATCTTCGACAGACACGATATTGGACAGCATGTGGGCCCACATCACGGATTCGGTGAAAGCAGCCATCAAGAAAACAAACTCAATTCCTGCTGTTATTCCTGGAGGTACAACAAAGATTTGCAACCCCTGGACATCAGTGTGAATCGTGATTTAAAGCAGCCCTCAGGGGTGAATGGGAGGCTTGGATGACTGACGAGGATAAATCATTCACAAAAACTGGCCGAATGCGAAGAGCGTCATTTCCTGATGTCTGCCAGTGGATCCTAACAGTGTGGAGCAGAGTGAATGAGTCCACCATCACCAATGGGTTCCAAAAGGCTGGACTGCTACGTGAAGAGGACACCACAGCTTCAGAGCCAGCATTACCCCAGGAGGACAGCGACACAGAAAGCAACACTGAACAGATACCGCTGTGTGACGCAGCTTTTCTCAGCTTGTTTAACTCCATTTCGAACATTTTGAGATTATTATTGTCATAAAATATGTGTATTTTGTATTTAATATGTGTAATATGTTTAAGTATGGTTATCTCTTTGTACGGTCATCATGTTCGAAATAAATTTGTTTGATTGATTGATTGATTGAATGATTGATTGACACTGAAGAGGAGGACTTAGATGGTTTCAGTGTGCCGGAGGACGATGAATGAAATGTTTTGTTGGACCAGAAACTGTTAAAGAAAACTACCAAAATAAGGTCAGTTAAATGAACCGTATTCCTCTAAACTTTAATTCCTAAAGGTTTGCTTTTTATGTTTTGATGTTGAATTCACTTTTTTGACAAAAATTTTGGGTGTACTGTTTTTTTTTATGCTGGGGGTGCGGCTTATAGACCGAAAAATACGGTACATATTTTTGAATCATCGGTTTGGAATTATTTTCTTTTTATCTACATTCTCACTTTGTTTAGGACAACATATGGGACTTCCAATTTTTGGAAGAAAAAAAAAAGAGTTGCCGCAGAAGGGAGAAGTCCTGACTTTGCTGTTATGTTTTGTGTTTTACAGTAGGATAGGGTCCATCTGGACTGACTGGTCAGTCATCCTTCTCCCCCACTGTGTGTTTAGAGAGTGGGCCCTGCCCCTCTCCCCTATCCTCCCCCACTAGGGATGTCCGACGAAGCCGATGAAGTGGTCACCAGTTGACAGGTGCTGCCATGGCTGACGGGCCAAACACAGTGTGTGTGTAACGGTGCTGCACAGTGTGCTGGCCCCATGTGCTGCAGAGCATGGCAGGAACAAAGCCACTGGGACGTCGACGTGGTGACATCTCTGTCGGTTGAGCTCTCCTTCACCTGCTGCACTTCAGTCACCCTCTCTCACATCGAGAAAATCAACATGGATAATTTTAGTGTTTTTCTATGTATTAACGAGGTTCAAATGTACAAAAAATGACTTTGCCGTTGAGGCCTGTGCTGTGCTAAAATCTAGTAGGTGGTAGATTTTCCATTCAGATGTAATTTACTTTAAGTTTTGTCCGGACAACTGAAAAAAAGTTCATCCTTTAAAAAGAGTGTTAGAATGTGCATGATTAAAGCTTAGGGAGAGAGGGAAAACAGAGTCAGGGTGTGAAAACTGGGACCAGACATTGGTTTTGTCTCAATTCAGGGGTTGCAGGCAACGAAGGGGCACATCTGTGGACCAGTTACATCACTGCGCCATGACGTAGGCTGTCACAATTCAAAGACATCTACTCATGCGGTCTACAAAACCCTGAAAAATGTAGGCTGCATCTATGCTATCATCAAGTGTTTAGACAGCTTCACATGGCTACAGGGGATTCAAGGATTTTTAAAACATGCAAGAATGAGTCAAAGCAACACTTTGGGTATGTTTTTGATGAGAAAAAATGACATTATAACATGATATACTGTAAAGCTCAAAAAAGTCCATTTTGAAAAATACACCCACAATTAATGTTTTCTATAATTTATTTATGTGTAATTTTTTTTAACAATACAGACTTTTATGAAGTTATATCTCCCGTGAAAGATGTGCATGTTGCATTTTGTTCTGCAATTACCTTTAAACTTGATGTAATTTGTGTGAGTCTTGTTGAAGCATGTGTGTGTGTTGGGGTCATGAAAAGTTAGAGAACCCCTGATTGAGTACCACTTATTATTTTCACATAGATATTCATTGTAAACAGACATTATCATTAAGATGCTGGTAAAAAAATACCATCATTTTTTGCAAGTATTTGTTTTCTCAGAACCGAAACTAATATCAAAATTGATACAGGGACATGGGTGTAACTGATGGGGTGTACAGGTGGGACATCTCCCCCTCACTTGCTGCATCTGTGCCCTCTATCCCCCACACTTTTTTCAACCTTTCCAACTATCGAATCTGCTATTAAGATGGGGTAACGCATTTTTTCACAGCCGTCCTTAAACGCACTATGAGATAACGCGGGTGTACACCAGTGGATCACTGAGGGGTGCAGAGCTGGCTGTCTGTGAGTTCTGGAGGATCACAGGTTGGGCGGTGTTCTGTTGGGTCAGGTGGCTGTGTTTTTCTTCTTTTACCCCATAAAATGCTGCTGGGCACCAACGCAGCTGCCTTCTTGGCGCCCGGTGAAGTTAACATTCAATGCGAGCGGCCCCTCTCAAAATAAAAAACTGAAAAAGAAAGAGGAGCTGGAAAAATTAGCAAACGTTAAAAAGAAAAGAGAACAAAAAAAAAAAACTGGGGGTATTGCAAGATGCAGCCAATTGTGCTAAATAAACACATTTTCTGTGATAAAAGGGCCGAGGTCAGCGTGACAAATCAGCCGGGCCAATGATGACACGAACCAGGACACAAACCAAGCAGCGATAGATCCAGATTAGCAGCTCTGCCTACACACGGTCCTTCATCCCAGACTTGGCTTATCAGTTAAAATTATTTAATAATTGCCTGATTTTTATGAAAAACTGCTTATTTATTAATCTTTTAGGAACTTATTAGTATTTTTATTTGTAGGTTGCATGATGTCATGTCAGTTTTGGTTATGAATAGATCCACCAGTAAATTTAGGGGATTATCATAATTGCACCTGTCTATTGGGTAAAATTATTAATATTCTTATTATAAACATGTTGAGTCAGCACTGCTTGGTACAATGTCATGTCATGAATAAATCTAAATCAAAAATGAAAAAAAGTAAAGTGGAACTCTAAACTTGTTTGATAATTTATCACATTCATTTCCTGATTTCCGCCAGCAGTGAGTTTAAAACCAGGATGATTCATAGACTAGCTGATGAAACTGTCTCTAACTGTTATAAAATCAAGTGTTTATTTATGTAGGTAAAAAGGTTTAGCAACCTGTTAAAATACTCCAGAATGCAGGAAAAAGCATCTACTTTCATCAAAATTTCCTGGGGTAGAACCCCCAGACCCCGCACCAGTGTGACCTTCACACACTACAGTGCTTCTCATGACCATGAGTAGCAGCAAAGACGAGTATAGTCGGAGCACTTATGTAAAAGAACTAAAGTCTGTTTTCTAGTGCCTGTGTGTGTTATGTGTTTTCAACTAAGGAGAGGTGTGAATGAATGCGAGAAGATGATAAAAAAAACTCAATAGACCTCTGAAAAATCTGTCCCCCTCACTTCTAAGATGGTGATTATGCCCTTGTGCAGGGATGCTGGTATCAATACTCCTTTAAATGTGTTAAAGTTCACATTTCAAGTAAAAACTTTCTGAGTTTCTATGTTTAAGAAATTTAAACAAGATGGAATGAAATCTTATTTGTTATTTTTATTTATTTAAAATGTTATTAAAGTATATATCATGCTGTATATTGGATCCAGTCATAGGGTCTGTAGGCCTAAAAGGAAGGAGAGACACCTTGTTCTAAAGAAAAGTTAATGTGTAATGTTTAAGTTCTAACTCATACTCTGTTTTAGCAGCTACACATACTGGCTTGTTCTTGGTAGAAAAACTAATATTGGGACACCCATAATGAATTCTAAAATTATAATTTGAACACATTATGTAGTTTAAAACCCAGTGACAACTTCCACATCTGGCACAACCGAAACACAAGGAAAAACACAAACTTCATTTTCAAAAATTCAAGCTGTATTTTGATGACATATTCAGTTTTATGCTTCTGAATTCCCTCCAAATGGACATATTTTATTGTGGCCTTTAATTTTTCTCCTTTCCATCTGTAAGGATAGAGTTTATTTGCAAGTAGTGGATTTTAATCAGGCTTGACCAAAGCAGTGTGCATGTGTGTGTGTGTGTGTGTGTGTGTGTGTGTGTGTGTGTGTGTGTGTGTGTGTGTGTGTGNGTGTGTGTGTGTGTGTGTGTGTGTGCACTCCTCACTCTGTTGGTATCTAAATTAAATTGTCTTTATCTCCTGCAGAAAACGAGCAGACGGAGGACAGGAAGGGCCTGGGAGTTGGGGTGAAAATTAATTTGTTAGATCAAAAAAAATGTATTTAATTTTGCTGCACATCAAACAAACTTTGTCTTCAGACAGGGTGTACTGAGGCGGGTCCGCCTTTCTCCCCCTTTTCTTCCTCTTCTCTTTCTTCATCTGCTTCCTCTTCTTTTACTTTAATTAAAAAAAGCATCCTATTATTACACCAGATGAAAAGGAAACATCTATTCAAACAGTACAGTCGTACCGGACTAGCACTAATCTTTTGGTAATTATTTTTTAATTGAATCTTTTGAACACAAAAGCCCTGAGCAGATGCTTGCATTACCACTGGTGCCACATCGTGGACCATGCCGTGTGTACGAGATGACGCCTGCTTCGCCACCAGCAAACGGTGGGACGACACGGAAATGAAAGTTGACAAAGAGAGAAATGAAGAAACAACGACTGGGATTTCGCCGACGGAGGGACGGGGGGCGGGGTTCCACTGGGAGGTTTGCAGCAATGGAAAGTAAAAAGTTCTGTACGCACAAACAGCTCAGCCCTTAAGATGTCTGAGCGCCATCACACATAAGAGGTGTTTCTGCTGATGCGCACACTCAAATGCTAACTGAGAGGTCAAGAAGTTTGAATCGAAACGGCGTAGTCCTACCTCTGCCACTTTTCCTCAAAATCCCTCTTTTCCCTCTCGTCTGGACGCCTCCCAACTTCCTCTCTATCTTGTTAAGTGCTGATTCCGAGCACATAGTGATCAGCCTTAAAAGGGATGGAGGCTCCCGAAAGATGAACTCGGTCGAAACTTTTCCAGCATTTTGCCTCGCAGAATGGACCCAAAAAAAGCACCTTATTACCACGGAGCGCCAAATTTCACTGACATTTGATATGCTTCTTGGTCTGAGTGAGCAATTCTGGGTGATGTGTGTGAAGCTGTACCTCAGAGAAGCCTCAGAAGTGCTTAAAAAACATGTGGAGGGAGATGTAAAGAGGGACTTAAGGAGCCGGCAAATAGGAGTGGCTCAGAGAAAAAGACATCTTTAGCTTGGCTTTCTGCAGCTCTGTATTGGCTCTTAATCATGTCGAGTACCCGTCAGAGCGCGCCAAAGCAGGTTAAATCACATTACCCATGCATCGGCCATGTGTGTGTGTGTGTGTGTGTGAGTGGGAAGAAGTGTTTTCCCTTTGCTTTCATGAGTATGTGGATGTGTCTGCGTGAGGCAGAAATATTGAAGTGTGTGAAGGTGTAAGCTGTGCAGTAAAATTTACTTTGGACGCTTCTGATCAAAGCTTCCTGGACCCACGGTAATCAGATGCGTCTGTAAGAGAAATACATCAAACAAGTCTTACAGCAAAAAGGCTACAAGCACTAACAAACACTGAATGATTTTTTCCCCCTGCCCACATACACACTTTTTTTAGTGGTAACAGAAATACACACAGCATCACATTGTGTGAAACAAAAGAAACTGTTACGTCACATACACTTTCAAGAACTTTGCATTAGGATGTTAGAGGGGCGGAGTCAGGGAAGTGTTACACATGGCTTTCTGTTTAAACAGCAGTGAGTTCTGTTTGGACGTTACAGCACAGAGAAATGCCATGTTGGGGATTTCACTGTGAATTATCAGGTATTTCGATAAAGTTTGATAATAAAGAAGCATATTGATTTTTGCCCCATGCATGATTCTTTCATTCTATGCTTGAATGTTAGCAAAAGCCACTTAAATGAAACTTTAAAGGCACAGTGTGTAGGATTTGTTGTTTTCAGCGACATCTAGTGGTTGAGTGGTTGAGTCATCCTCCCTGGTCCTCCCCCCACCCCCCCCCCCCGCCTCCGAACACAAAGGAGTTGCTACGGTGTCTCTCAGGTGTCAAAAACCTTTGATAATTCCAACCGCGATGTCTACCAGCAGCTTCAGGGCTAGTGATGTTTCAAGTGGTAAGATTATGAGCTTTAATAAGTAAAATTATCCCAGCTACAATGACAGACWACAAATATTACATTTATAGTATTACAACTAAAACCGTTTTTGATGTCGCCACCGCAGTTTGTCCTTCATGAGCCTTCGTAGACAAGATGGCAGTGCAAGATGGCGGCTGCCTGTAGTGGCGACCCGCGACCATGGAGATATAAACAGCTTTTTATAAGGTAAAATGATAAAACAAGGTCTTTGTCTGCAATGATTAGACATGTTTTTTTTATTATTGTCGTTAGTGATTATCTCAATTTCGGCTAAAAGAATTGACAAAATCCTACACACTGTGCCTTTAAAAAGCACTTTTTTCTAATCACGCATTACATACCTAAAAAATGTCAATATTCCCCTAAAACACAAGCAGGCTGCACTGGCCTTCTCTGCATTTCATACATGTGGCTTCGGTTTCAACACACTTGTACTGTTGTATTACTGAGCAACTGCAGACGATACAAAAGCTTTTTGCATCAGGAGGATGACGATTTTTCTTCATCTGTTAACAAAGACAAAATCTACTGCACATTAATACACATCATCATATTCATCTATTTTCTTTAACTGCTTGTGAAGGGGAAATCTTGCCTGTTGCTTCGAAAACCAAATAGTTATCAGTTGTTAATATCTTCTCAGCTGTGACATTAGCTGTAGAGCATGGGGTATAGAGTAAAAGGGCAGACATTTTATTTCTGGCTAGTGTAGTGGTCACATACTAATGACTAGCCAAACAAGAGCTGCTTTTTTTCTGACCTATAAACAACAGATTTTAACAAAAGAAAGAAAGCTGCATTAGATAATCAACATGCTTTGGTAAGTCCGAAAGTTTAATCAATTCCCAGGGGACTGAGACATCCAGCACCACTGGTATAAACGGGGCCTATACTCAGCACTCATTTGCATAGTAATGCTACGTTCACACCGAATGCGTTTTGAGCTGCAGGAGCAGCCAGTTTACATGCAAAGTCTATGGTGGATGCACCTCTAGGGGTCTTGCGTCAGGTGCATTTAGCACGGCGCGCAAGGAACGCGGAAGGGGCGGCAGAGCATTTTCCGTGCATGCGGTGTGGCGAAAGCAGCCGACGCTCGAGTTCAAAAATCTGATCTTTCGTCGCTCGACGCGTCTTGACAACCAATCAGAGAGAATCATTTTTTCAAGTGACAGTTTCCTGAATGTTGCCCACTAAACCGAAACAGACGGCTCTTTAGCTGAAATCGACTGTTGTTGGTGTTCTGGCTGGAGATATCAGCACCGATGTGGGTCAGCAGCTCTTTAAACTGACCATGGTGTTAAACTGAGCTCGGGACACAAAAATAGTCCGTCAGCTCACAGCTCCTGGAGTGAAACTAATCAAACAAACTGCCTCTAAATCATCTGGTGAATTAATTATCTGCTGTGCACAACATTTGCTTGCTCTTTAGTAAATAAAACAAAGCCATTTTCTTTATTTTATCTTTATGTCGTCCACCGAAGTCAGACCGAAAAAAAAAAATAAAAAAACAAGATGCTCCTCCCTCTTCAGATGCGCGTCTAGTCTCCATCCCGGTCTGAGCGTAACGCGTCCAACTTCAGGCGTTGGGCACTTTTTTGCTCCTCAAAACGCATTCGGTGTGAACGTAGCATAACACATTTGTTATTTGATGAGAAAACGGCTACAAACTAAAGAAGCACGAATCACACTAAATATTAATATCACATTTTTTCACATATGTACGTTATTGATTTTACAACACAACCAATGGGGTGAGAACTACAGATAATTTTTACTTTGAAACTATTCCTTTAATCCCAAAGCTAAACTAACCATTTGAATAGAGTTCATGTCTAACTTTCTGAGCTCAGAATCACAGGCAGAACTTCACAGATAGGAGGTGTTATGACTGAAAAAACAAACTGTTACAAAAGGACAACTGACATTACCAACTTTTAAAAACTGCTACGGCCAGAGGTCTTTCTTCTATGTTTATACTAAAGCATGGAATGACATTCCTCAAAACACGAAGTCCATTTCAAAACTACAGCCCTTTAAGAAGAATCTTGTCTGCCATCTGCTGGACACTTTTTGTTGTGCTCATATTTAGACGTCCTATTTTGCAAATGCTGCCTTCCTGAAACTTGGTATGCTTGTTTGTCTTTGTGTCTATGGTGTAATAATAATGATGTGATTGTGATGCTGTATTTCTGAGTGTTTTATGTGCTGCAGATCAGGAACCTGCTGTAAAACAGCAATTATGCTGAGTCGGGCTTGATTTTTAGTAATCTTTTCCTGTTAAATCAATAAATCAAATCAAATCAAACAAAAACATGAGGCAGAAAATAGCAAAATATTTACAAAAAGTGATGGAACTGTTACGAAATGTATTAAGGTAAGACAATTGAGCAGTGAAGGAACATATCACTTCATGAACACTGTTTTTATTCAGTTCCACACAACTCAACTAGAACACACACACACACACACACACACACACACACACACACACACACACACACACACACACACACACTCTCTCTCTCTCTCTCTCTCTCTCTCTCTTTCTTTGACATGCAGTCTGTTTGAGACGTGAACCCTCTGAACTATAAGTTTGAATTGTGCTGATTAAGAAGAAAATGCTGCAATAAATATGAAATCCAAGCAAAACACCTGGAGCTCAAATGAAGATCTATAGTCAGAGTGGCTCTGATAAGTGTGTGTGTGAGTGTGTGTGAATTTTATGAGCTCCTTCAGTCCTGTGCTCAGCACCGCCGCAGCAGCAGCTCCTTACTTCGGCGTGTCACATTGACTCAGGTGGAAGCACACTTTCAAAGAGTGTTTGTAAACCTGTGCATTTGTGGGTTTGTGTTCATTGCAGCAGCATTTGTGTGGGTGCTCAGACATTAAAAGGAGAAAGACCCCCCCCCCAAAAAAAAAAAAAAAAAAAAATGTGTGAGTGCAGCTTCGCCAGTTTCAGTGCCCTCAGCCATGGGCACAAAGACAACAGTGACAAGCCATTCATTTCCCAGACGAGCTGTCGCCTGCGGGAGGATAGGTGACTTCTCCCAAGGTTATTTATGCCATTGTTGATCTCTCATTTTCAGCGTGAGCCACAGTCCCCTCCCCCTGTTCCTCACCATCACACATCGCGGGAGCATCTTTCTGTATTTATTGCCATTTATCCTTTCTTCATATTGTCATTAGAGACATTTGATCATTTTGATTATGAAGTTTATATTTTTAGTGATGTGGCACTCATCGTCTGGGCCATGTATAAACAACAAGAAGCAAGGAACCATATCTGCCGATATATAGTACACCCTACAGTTGTGTGTCTGTGTGTTCATGATCCATTGAGCATAGTTTAATGAAACTTGCAGAAAGTAATAATTGAATATAATATACACCAGCAATTAATTAATAATTGATAATATCTTTTGAAATCAAGCTGATTCAAAAATGGCTACCACAGCCAACAAAACCTAAAACATGCTAAATTTGCAACAGCTCAGTCAATTTTACAACAGTGGCAATCTCCATTCATGATGTCATGCATAGCATTGTCTACATTGATGGTACAAGTTGTGTATATTCTACAGAAATTCAGTATTAATACTATGACAGAAAACATTCTGAGAGTCATTCGACACATCCCACTTCATGAAATATGGGAAAGTTTAGATGGCTCATTGGCAGGGGGTCAGGGTCTTTGACAGACTCGGAAAGCAAAATGTTTTTTGTCAAGAAGGTTTGTGTTTTTACCAGAGTCCTCTCGCTTAGCTTGCAGAATCAACCGTGTGTGAGTATTTTCATCACTCGAGCCACCGCTTCAACATTATTTAAAGAAACTTAATGGTGATAGTTAAAACTTGCGTAACTAGTCCTATCATCACCGGATGTGACTGACTGCAGAAGAATGCTGTAAGAGGTTAGCATGGATGCCACAAGTTAAACTACCAGTATCGTTA
>NW_013952697.1:588370-589778 GCF_001266775.1 Austrofundulus limnaeus
TTAAATTCAGGTAAAATTCAGCTTGTCCCAATTGATCAAATCCAGCTGTTAGCCTTTGTCTTATATTGGGAAAAGTGACAATAAAAATACTTGTTTCATATGGGGATGATGGCTGAGTCACTGTTACAAGTACTGCAGCACAATGTTTTGTGGTCCTGGTGGAATTTGTTGCTGTTTTCTCAAATTTCTTTAAGCGTGAACACACCTAAAGTGGCGCACTCTGATTGAAAACGATGGAGTCTCTACCAGAGTTTGTGCGCACACGTGTGTGGAGCAGATGTAGTCACGTGACTAGTGTTTTCAAAATAGTCTGAGTCAAGATTTAATTGAGCTGAAATTTGGTGTTTAAAGAACCTGTAACTATAATGATTTACACAACTTATGTGGACATGAAGGTTTTGTTATGACTATATTAATTATGTAGGTTATATATTTGATTTAAACGTTAGCATTACCGTATGTACAGTATATTTATTTTAGGCTGAAATTGATTTAACAAGATCTTTCTATTTTGCTATTAACTATTGTAGTTGATTCTGTCTGTCTGTTAGCATAGTATCTTATTAACCATTGTACAGAATATATTGAAACTAACAACAAAATTATTTTTGGATTTCAACCTATGTTTTAACTTTTGGAGACAGCCCTAATTCCCCAATTTTTCCTCAATTCTAGATTGCCCCCATGTCTAAAAATCGTGTTTCAAAGTCAAATAATTTAGGTACCACTTCTCCTGCACACAATCATGGTGTTACATTTACATATGACTGAATAGATTAGAAATAATACATTTTTGAATGCACAAAAGCAATATACAAACTGTATGAATCTATGTCCACAGTTGAAAAGAAAACTATCTGAGGTGTTTCTGTTTGTTTTATTATAAGGCAAAGTCTTGTTTATGCAGATGGGTCAGGACTTATGACTTGTACTGTACACAATCTATGGGACACTGTTCCTCTTCTGGCCTTAACAACTGGGATCTCATTTAGTGTCCAGTATAATACTGTATATTAATCTAACCTTACATAACAAGACCTTGAATTACATAAACTCCTTCGTTTGGGTCAAATCCCATCCACTGTTATCTTTGATTTTAAAAAAGTATACAGCGGGTAAAATAAGTATTGAACACATCACATTTTTTTCTCAGTAAATATATTACTACAGGTGCTAATGACATGAAATTTTCACCAGATGTCGGTAACAACCCAAGTGATCAAAACATACAAAGAAATAAAATCATAAATGTCCAGAAATGAAGTTATTTATAATAATGTGGAATGGCACAGGGAAAAAGTATTGAACACACTTACTGAAATTTATCTAATACAAAAGCCTTTGTTGTCAATGACAGCTTCAAGACGTCTCCTGTATGGAGAAACTAGTGGCATGCATTGCTCAGGTG
>NW_013952697.1:590797-593871 GCF_001266775.1 Austrofundulus limnaeus
CACCTGAGCAATGCATGCCACTAGTTTCTCCATACAGGAGACGTCTTGAAGCTGTCATTGACAACAAAGGCTTTTGTATTAGATAAATTTCAGTAAGTGTGTTCAATACTTTTTCCCTGTGCCATTCCACATTATTACAAATAACTTCATTTCTGGACATTTATGGTTTGATTTCTTTGTATGTATGGATCACTTGGTTTGTTACCAACATCTGGTGAAAATTTCATGTCATTAGTACCTCTAGTAATATATTTACTGTGAAAAATGATGACGTGTTCAATACTTATTTTACCCGCTGTATTTTTGTCCTCTCAAAAATAAAATACACGTATAGCATTCAGAACCATTTCAATAAGAAAATATCTGGAATTTATGAATAAAAAGGTGCAGGATCATTGCATTTAAGACATGCATAGAAAAGTAGATCATGTAAAAAAATTGACAAAAAGGAGCTCATGTTCTGATAGCGCAACCCAAAAGTCTGGGTCGCCTCATGTCAGCAGTCTGAATAAGTGAACATCTGTACTCTGACTCAGTTTCTTTTCCTAAATACTAAAATTCAGCATAACATTTGAATGGAGGAAATCTACACTTGTCAAAACACCCGTGTTTGTGCATAGAGTTAAATAAAGATCAGAAATGTCTTCTATGATAATGTATTATTATTATCATAACTCAGTCTAGATTAAAAATTTAAATCCAAGTTTCATGTTTTGATCTTTGACATTGTTTTTACAAGCAATGGGTTGATATGAATTTTTCTTTTCCTGGCCAAAGAACCTCCACCTATTCACCCAGCAAAGCCTGAGTTGGAGTGGTTTTTTTTTTTCCGTGCATGCGTGTTTCCATTTGAAATAGCTGATTTGTCAGTGAACAAGCTGACAGGACAAAAATACATGTCTCTGGCACTTTTACACTAATTCATATCTTGGAAAAAAGTCACAGGCTCTATTTTTATAGAGAGAACATCTTCACAATTCATTTCAATTTCCTGCAGGGCCTGGGTGACTTCAGAGAGCAAGTAATCTGTGGAAAAACTCCATTTAGCTTCACACTTACATCTTAACCCCAAAACCATATATTTCACAAATATGACTCTGTTGCATGTGAGAAATGCTGCCTGTCGAGTTTATTTAATTTGAGAAAAGCCTGCGGAATGTATATCAGCCCCTCCTTCTCCGACATCCAACTTGCCTAAAGTGGCCCTCCACACAAGGAACAGGCCTACTTACATCACAAAATGGACTCTAAATGCAAACAAGCATAACTAGGGACAGTCAAATCATAATGCCCTCCTCGCATGCATTTCACTTTTGTACTTTTTTTTGGAAAACAGTTCAGGGCTTTTTTTTCTCCTTTGAATTTCACACTACATCTTATTGTGTTGGGATAAAAAGGAAAAAAAGAGAAATGGGGAGAAAAGCAGAGAAAGGATGGAAGAGGAGAGAGAAAAATCAATAGTGAAGACATAGCTTGGGGGTTTCCTTATTACATTTTGCATAGACGTTGGCTGTAATTTGCCTTTGATCTGGGTCCCAAGATGACTCACTGAAGCCATCTTTCACAGCCAATTGAGGGTATAAGGAGAGGAGGGAGGGCAAAGGAGAGATGGAAGGAGTAGGTGAAAGGGGTAGCAAGGGAAAGAAAAGACTAGCAAGGATTGGGCTCAAAGGCTTGAGGAGACCGCAGTTCCTATGCCTACGTCTGCTGAGAGAGGTTTTTTTGTCAGGTGGATTTAGGACATACTTCTCATGACCCCCAAAGGGTCAAATGTTACTCCTGTATAACAACTTTTGTCTTGGTTTTGATTATTAAATGAATGTTTCAAGACTGTTTGCTAGTAACAGAGCCCATACTATAATAAAAGTTTAACAGTTTTTTTGTGGAAAAGAAGAAACGTAAGATATGGTCTTCATGACAGAGCAGTTTGCAGAGTAAGGTAATTCAGATTAATAGTATTTATTTTAGGGAATTGTTCCACATAGCAAACTTTGCCTGGCCCATTTCTGGCCCACACAATGCACTAACAATACTTTGCAAAGCATGATGGCCCTTTGGTGGCACAGATCTGTGGTTTGCCAGAGGTTTTCCAAGCATGGGCCAACACCATATAAACCAAACCACAACTGGGACAGTTGCATGCCATCTCAAAAACATTGCCATCATTTCCAAACCTTGGCTGCATCCTGTTGGCAAATCACTTGCAGTGGGGGGCCACACGTGGGCCTTGAGTTTGACACGTGTTATATGATGTAAAATGTCACTGTCTGATGTTTAACAGACTAACAACGGATGGTGTTTCAGCTCAGCATTAAGTAGTATGTGAGTAATCAGGAGAATAGAATCTCACCTGTGAGAGTAGTTTACCAATTGGCAGCTTATTACCTGCTCTCAGCCTGCAGAAAGAAGGGAGAAAAGAAGGAAGAACTTGAAAGTGCTATGTATTGTCATTTTTGTATGTCTGTACAGTGAAAAACTCCATTCTTTGCATTTGACCTATTACTCATGTGCAACACACTCATGTGGAGCAGCAGGTAGCTATTTAAGCACTTGAGGAGTAGTTAGAGAAAAGTGCAACACAACACATAGGCATGGATCATATAGGAATCAAACCTGTGACTTTCTGGTCCCAAGTTGTCTGTCCTACCACTGCGCCACATACAAACTGAAAACCATGACACTGTTTGACCAAAGCAAATCAAGTGCCACTTCAGGACTTTTGAGTTGGTAAGAGCATGAAACATTTTTGTTTGTTAAAACTTTGACTCAGGGAGTCACTTCCTTACCAGCCCTAACCTCAAAATCTATTTAGTAGTTTGACAATTTATACACTGCTCACAAAAATTGTTAAATGCATTTTAAAAGCTTTCACACTCCAAATTCACACATCTAATGCTGCGTTCACTGCTGGCCAGGAGCTGGGACATCTGGTCCTTATCAAATTTATTGATTTATTGGAAGCAACATGTATCTGCCTTAACATTTTAGCTTATAACTCCTATTTTAAAACGTACAGTATACTACTACTACTACTACTACTACTACTACTACTACTACTACTACTACTACTACTA
>NW_013952697.1:593910-596903 GCF_001266775.1 Austrofundulus limnaeus
CTACTACTACTACTACTACTACTACTACTACTACTACTACTACTAATAATAATAATAATAATAATAATAATAATAATAATAATCACATTTTATTTATAAAGCACCTTTCAGGACACCCAAGGACACCGTACAGTAGAAAAAAGTCAAAAGAATTTAAAAAAAGGCTGTAGATACATATAATGATAAGGGTAGTGTGGGAGAAACAGAAATGTGGAGTACAGAACAGTCATATAAGAAAAGTACAACAATGTAGACAAATTGAACAATAGGGTTGTGGGGGAGAAACATTGAAGTGAGGACAACAAAAAAAAGACACATTGAAAATCAGAATTAACAGTGGTTGGCTAATTTGAAAAGATGTGTCTTCAGGCAAGTCTTAAACAGGGAGAGAGAGGTGGTATTGCGTAATCTATGGGGTAGTGAGTTCCAGAGCTGCGGAGCAGAGCAGCTGAAAGCTCTGCTCCCCATGGTGCTGAGGCATGCAGGGGGGGTACTGAGAGTTGGAGGGAGGAGGCAGATCTTAGAGAGCAGGAGGGTGTGGAGATGTTCAGGAGGTCAGACAGGTAAGGAGGGGAAAGATTGTGGATAGCTTTGAAGGTGTGTAGGAGAATTTTAAAGATGATGAGGGATTTAACTGGGAGCCAGTGAAGCTGTTGTAGGACTGGAGTGATGTGGGCAGAGGACGATGTTTGAGTGATTACACGGGCGGCTGAGACCTGAACCATCTGTAGTTTGTGAAGGGATTTATTGGGGAGGCCAAACAGTAGAGAGTTGCAGCAGTCAATCCTGGATGTTACTAGGCTGTGTTCAAGGATGGCAGTGGAGCGGGGGGTGAGTGAAGGACGAAGACGGTTAATGTTGTGGTGATGAAAGGAGGCAGATCGAGTCACGTTGTTAATGTGTGAGTTGAAAGAGAGTGTGGTGTCAAGGATGACACCTGGGTTCTTGACCTGAGGCGAGGGGGAAAGAACGGAGTTGTTAAAAGTGAAGAGAAGATGCTGGGATTTGAAAATGGTGTTTTTTGTCCCAACAAGGAGGAGATCAGTTTTGTTATTGTTTAGTTAGAGGACCTCTCCTTGGGCTGCCACCTTATAGTGGTGGAGGGGTTTGAGTGTCTCAATGATCCTAGGAGCTATGCTGTTTAGGGCTTTATGCCCCTGGTAGGGTCACCCAAGGCAGACAGGTCCTAGGTGAGGAAACAGACAAAGCACAGCCCGAAGACCCCTTATGATGCTTAAAAAAATTGGATCTGGCGTTCCCTCGCCCGGATGCGGGTCACTGGGGCCTCCCTCTGGAGCCAGGCCTAGAGGTGGGGCATGATGGCGAGCGCCTGGTGGCCGGGCTTTCACCCACGGAGCCCGGCCGGGCTCAGCCCGAAGAGGGGACGTGGGTCCCCCATCCAACGGGCTCACCACATGTAGGAGGGGCCAAAGGGGTCGGGTGCAGTGTGTAATGGGCGGCGGCTGAAGGAGGGGACCCTGGCGGTCTGATTCTCGGCTGCAGAAACTGGCTCTTGGGACGTGGAACGTCACCTCTCTGGTGGGGAAGGAACCGGAGCTAGTGTGCGAGGCTGAGAGGTTTCGGCTAGAAATAGTCGGCCTCACCTCGACACATGGCTCTGGTTCTGGAACCAGTCTCCTTGAGAGGGACTGGACGTACTTCCACTTTGGAGTTGCCTGCTGTGAGAGGCGCTGGGCAGGAGTGGGCATACTTGTTGCCCCCCATCTTGGCGCCTGTACYTTGGGGTTTACCCCGGTGAACGAGAAGGTAGCCTCCTTCCGCCTTAGGGTGGGGGGACGGGTTCTGGCTATTGTCTGTGCTTACGGGCCGAACAACAGTTCAGATTACCCAACCTTCTTGGAGTCCTTAGAGAGGAGGGTGCCCCTCCTGGGGACTCCCTTGTTCTGCTGGGGGACTTCAATGCTCACGTGGGCAATGACAGTGAGACCTGGAGGGGCGTGGTTGGGAGGAACGGCCACCCCGATCTGAACTCGAGTGGTGTTCTGTTGTTGGACATCTGTGCTCGTCACGGATTGTCCATCACGAACACCATGTTCAGGCAAAAAGGTGTCCTTATGTGCACTTGGCACCAGGACACCCTAGGCCACAGTTCGATGATAGATTTTGTCGTCATTTCATTGGATCTGCAGCTGTGTGTCTTGGACATTCGGGTGAAGAGAGGTGCGGAGCTGTCCACTGACCACTACCTGGTGGTGAGTTGGCTCCGGTGGTGGYGGAGGAAGCCGGTCAGACCTGGCAGGCCCAAACGTGTAGCGAGGGTCTGCTGGGAACGTCTGGCGGAGTCCCCTGTAAGACGGAGCTTCAACTCCCATCTCCGGCAGTACTTCCAACACGTTCTGGGGGAGGTGGGGGACATTGAGTCTGAATGGACCATGTTCCGTACTTCCATTGGCGAGGCGGCTTATCGGAGCTGTGGCCGCAAGGTTGTTGGTGCCTGTCGCGGCAGCAACCCTCGAACCCGTTGGTGGACACCTTGGGTGAGGGATACTGTCAAGCTAAAGAAGGAGCCCTATTGGGCCTTTTTAGCCTATGGGACTCCAGAAGCAGCTGATGGGTGGGCGAAGCGGCATGCGGCTCGGGTGGTTGCTGAGGCAAAAACCCGGGCGTGGAAGGAGTTTGGAGACGCCATGGAGAAAGACTTCCGCACAGCTTTGAGGCGATTCTGGTCCACCATCCGGCGTCTCAGGAGGGGGAAGCAGTGCAGCACCAACACTGTTTATAGTGGGGATGGTGTGCTGCTGACCTCAACTCGTGACGTTGTGGGCCGGTGGGCCGAATACTTTGAAGACCTCCTCAATCCCACCAACATGCCTTCTGTTGAGGAAGCTGAGCCTGGGGACTTTGGGTTGGGCTCTCCAATCTCTGGGGACGAAGTCACTGAGGTGGTTCAAAAGCTCCTCGGTGGCAGGGTCCCGGGGTTAGATGAGATCCGCCCGGAGTTCCTCAAGGCTCTGGATGTTGTAGGGTTGTGT
>NW_013952697.1:598278-607217 GCF_001266775.1 Austrofundulus limnaeus
GAGTTCCCCCGGAGGAGCTGGAAGAAGTGGCTGGGGAGAGGGAGGTCTGGGCCTCCCTTCTGAAGCTGCTGCCCCCGCGACCCGACCCCAGATAGGCGGAAGAAAATGGATGGATGGATGGATGGATGGATGGATGGATGGATGGATGGATGGATGGATGGTAATTTAGATTTACATCAGCATAGCTTCAATCTATCAATTTGCAAAAGGTTATTACTGATAGTATTTCTACTGATAAAGGGACCCCCGATTAGTTTAACATCAGATTTATTTAATAAACATGTACTTTAACTGTAAAATAAAGACTGCAAAAATGCTGTGGGATTTCCAGTTTTTATCATTTTTAAACTAAAAGTTTTAAAATATATTACACGGACGGGGCCATTTTATTTACACGCAAATCATTCTGGGTAAATGATGATGTGGATAGGTCATCGGTGCGAGGCTTCTAGCGAGCTATATCCACCTTGAAGGTTAATCTTGGACAATATCTGACAATCGGCTCTTTTAAATGAAACCAGAGAATATTGACAGAGAGGAGAAAGAAGAAATGACTCAGTCTGCAATTGAAAATATAGATAGAGGACCTCAGTTTAGCTTGTTTGTCGTGCTAGCGCCGAGCTAATAGATATAAGGCAATATAGCATCAGCACAAAGACTAACAGGCTAAGCTGGGGTTCTTCTTCCAAGAAACAGCTCTGTTGTCCTCCATCCATATGTTCAGTTGCAGGCTGAGTCATTTCTACCTTCTCCTGTCTGTCAATGCTCTCTGGTTTCATTTAAAAGAGCTGATTGTCAGATATTGTCCAAGATTAACCTTCAGGGTGGAAAAAGCTCACTCACACCGAGGACCTATCCACGTCATCATTTACCCAGAATGCTTTGTGTGTAAATAAAACGGCTCCGTCCATGTTAAAATATATTTTTAAAAATTTGCAAAACTGAACAGTCTACAGTATTTTTACAATCTTTATTTTGCAGTAAAAATATGTGCTTATCAAATAAAACCTAATGTAATTAATCAAGGATACCCTTTAACAGATGTAGTCAAAAGTGTTGTTTGGTGATGTCACAAAACACTATTTTAATTGTTGAATATAATTTCTTTGTTACAAAGAAAGAGTGGCAAGAGCTATCTGTGCAATGCTGTGCAAAAAGCATGTAGAACTTAAAAATTTCTCAAGAAAAGTGCAAGTACCTCAACAGATTACAGTAGATTTTCTTTGCTACTTGCCACCACTGAGTGGAGAAAGCAGGATAATCATATGGGACCTACTCACTGCAGTGAAAAGCTGCGTTGAACTTCTCATGGTGGAGTGTTTTGCCACTGGCAATTAAAAATCATTCTGGGTGTTGCAATGGTGTGAAATAATGAATGAAGACATAAAAGTCATTAATACAGTAGATAGAGTCGTCTCTGGGAGAAAAAAGAACAGAATTTGTCATTTCTTTTCTGCACAATGCCATTGTTCCCAGTGACATTCAACACTTTGTTAATTATGTTCTGGCATCATAGAAAAAAAAAATCTGCTGTTATTCACCGTGTTTGACAAACACCTTCAAAGATTTTTTTTAAATTTCTCATCTTTATCAATGACATCATCGGGGCCGTCATGACCAGCTTCATTTCTTTAAAGGTTTTTTGCTTGTTTGTGGTGTACATGTTATCTGAAGAAAAGTGCACATTCAGAATCATAAGAAAGTGTTTCTTTAAAAATTGCAGCATACTGACATTTTAAAAATATTACTACTGTAACCTATGACATTATGGATGAAATGGAGTCATCTTTTCCTATTTGACTAGGGTGACCAGACATCCCTATCTTCTGAAGGCAGTCCCCATTTGGGACGACCTGTCCCCAGCTAAAACTGTCCCTGGAAATGTCCCCGATTTGAACTTTTTATAAATGAGGGGGAAAAAATGTTATCTAGTAGACATTTATTCCTCCCATATTTTATTACTCTTTTACACCAACTAATATTACTTTGTTTTATTAGGAAGAGCTAAAAACTGTTTGAAGATACATTTTTGCTGTTACAGTTGATTTTTATTGTTTAAATATGAATAAGTATGTAAAAATAAATGAAACTGTAATTGCCCCCATTTCTTCATTTCATCTTGATAAAGTTATAATATTAATTTTAATCTTCAAGCTGGAAAGTTACCAGATTTAATGTCAGATATCTGGTCACCTTAAATTTGACACTGATGTTTGTGTTTTGTTTATATTTATCCCACACCTTATTCTTCTTTTAGATAAAGCTTCTTCAACTAAAATTCCTGTAAGTTTTAATTCTTTGCTTTGCTCCAGAAAGAATTTAATCATTTTACTATACAGAGGATTGAATAACTATTCACTACCTTTGGTATTCTTTTTATTTTGTTGCTGTAAACCCTGGAATGTAAATTGATTTTCAATTTGATTATTAGTAATGGACCTACCCAATTAAATTAAATGAGGGGACATTTGTGTTGTGTGCATAGGCATACACCCTGTTTGCTTTAAAGCCACATCCATTACCTTCAGAAACCACATAATTAGTTCAATATGATCCACCCATGGGTAATCTAAGTGTCATCTGATCTGTGTATGAATAAACTAATTCTGATAGCCTCAGCATATTGCAACACCACTTGATAAGAGCAACCATCAAGCAACAATCAGCAAGAAGAGTAAAGAACTTTCTACACAAGTCAGACAAATGTTGGGTCAAGAACGGACCAGTGTTGGGGTAAAACAACAACAATCCCACAGCACACCATAACATTAATTACCCTAAAAAAAGAAAAGCTAATGTCACCACATCAAACCAGCCATAAAAGGATTGCCCCCCCCCCCCACCCCGAAAATCAGAAACTTGAAAAAAAGCGTTATTGTTGATGCAATATCTAGTATGCTTAAAGAAACCCTGACAGAGTTGGGCTTCTCTGCAATGAAGAGTGTATCTGTTCATAAGACCCCCATGCTGCACACTGCTGGACATCTTAGAAAAGCGGCAGAAGATAAAAACAAAGGCCAGCCATTTAGAACTTGCCAAAAACCTAATTTGAAAGTGCCCAAACCATAAGACAAGACCAAACATTTTGTCTACAAGGAAAACACCTTGCTGACAAACTTAAGTCTACCTACATTTTAAGGATAAAAATTTTGAGGACCCAAATGTTCATATTTTGGACAGAGAAGACAAATAGTCTGAGAGGGGGTAAAATAATAATAATAAAAAAAAACTTCAGAGGATTTCAACAGATTTCAACTTTCAGTAACGTACTGTTTAGCAATAGGTTTGATTCTTACTCAGTTTCACATGCATGTGACCAAAACATGACTCTTGTGAGCCAAGTAAGCAAAGAGCCTAATTGTCCATTGTCAGGGGCAAGTCCAGATTAAAACATGCACAAGGCCTCTCATGAAGGTTATATAAGGCTTGGAACTACTAACACTCCAGATCGTTTGAATTAAGAAAGCCTACCAGATGAAAAGTGAAACATCTTCAACTTCAGATTAAATGTCCATTTGTTTTTGTTTTTTAACCTTTTTTTGGATCTCTCATCATACTAGGGGCACCATCCCCATTATAGCATGGCAGTCACAGCATCATGTTGTGAAAAAGCATTAAAGATAAAGGAAAGAGGAGTAAAGCAGAAATATAGACACATTTATAAGGTTTCAATTTTTACGGTGGTTTTTGAACCACCAATAAAGCAAGTTAAGAAGAAACAGTTCTAAATGCGTATATAGGTGAATCACCACGCAAAACATTGAAAGTCCAGAACCTGCTGGGAAACATCTAAAGCATACAGGATTGCGTTTTTCAAGGACCAGGGTTGGAAACCACTCATCTACATAGCCTGGTCTTCACAAGCAGAACCAATTCACCTTGAAGATCCTGGAGCTGTTTGATCATGAAGAATGGACAAGAGTTTCAGGTTAGATAAAATTATACAGACATGTAGATAAACCATCCTGCTGGGGTTTTCACTCCTCTGCTTCTGGACAGATTTGTGCTTCCCTTACCTCTACCAGTCAAAATTTTAAAGGGGCAATATCATGTAAAATCAACTTTTTTGAGTTTTATATCATGTTATAATGTTATAATCTCATAAAAAACATGCCCAAAGCCTTGCTTTGACTCATTCATGCATGTTTGAGAAATCCTACAGCATTTTTAGGAAGCCATGC
Source organism: Austrofundulus limnaeus (assembly GCF_001266775.1). NCBI lineage: Eukaryota > Metazoa > Chordata > Actinopteri > Cyprinodontiformes > Rivulidae > Austrofundulus > Austrofundulus limnaeus. The sequence goes on from NW_013952697.1 coordinate 602,460, forward strand.
TGAGGAGCAAAACAACAGGTGGGGACCAGAAACGCCCCTGGGATGTGTCTTTAAGCCGAACTTCCTCATGGCAGACCACACCCCACCTCCCCACACACCCCGCCCATGACTCCTGCAGGCTCTCGGGTGAAACTGAAAGTAAAACCTAACTGTCTGCTGAGCTCTCAACATTAGTTCTCACTCAGTAAAGCTTTTTTCAGATTAAAAATACCTTTGAGGAAATGCATTTTCAGATGCCAAGTAAACTGCATTATAGCCCCCCCCCCACCACCACCCCAGATGGGACAGGAGCAGAATGAGGTTCTTAAAGAGACAGGGCAATTTCAAGGCGTTTAGAAGGGGAAGTGATGACAAGATAAGTTTATCTTTTATTTAAACATAAAAACAGCATTTTAATAACAACTAAATGTGACATATATACTTTATTATGGTATAGTATTTAAATATATGTGTGAGAAACACATAGTATTGGCCCTTTAAATTATACAGGCAATACATTTGCAGTTTACCGTAACTAAACCCTTTTGAGCTCTGCATCGGTTTGTTCTCTTTTTTTTTGCGTCAATTAGGACAAGCTCCTCTTGCCAAATGACACCATATTCAGTTACAATACAAATATGCAGGAACTAATCACTCCTCAGATATACTGTAGTTTGATAAAATACCATGAAGACTAATATCTAAATGTTGCACCATAAGTAAAAGCTAGTCACTAACAGATTCCCAATGCTGCAGAAAGTTTTCCACCTATGTTGCATTTCTGTCACGATTTAGCCTCAACTTGTCAAATATACTGAAGGGTGTTTTTCCTCTCATGCTAACACCCAATTTCTTTGTGTGGGTGGCAGAATTTGATATTATTTGAGATTTATTTCTAACCGTCCAGACGGTAAATACTGCACACTTCTTCTGCGGTGGCCTAATGGGCATGTAACTTTATAGGCAAACATGTGAAGTGGTATTCCTCCAGTGAGGGAGAGTTTAGAAAGTGCCAGCGCTCCCTGAAGATGAAAGACTTGTCGAATGGCACAGTCTAACTCAGCTCAGACACTTATGAGAAACAGACCTTCGGGAGAGGCTAAGAGTCCAATCTCGTGTAACTAAGTACAGTAATGTAGCAAAAATCATCTGTAAATAGACTATTTCCAAATGAAAGTGCGGGTCCCCCTGTGCTAAGGCATCATCTCCTGAAAACTGCACCTTCCCTCATTTCTAACCAGGAGCACACCATGGATTATTGCTATTATTACACTTCATAAATCCCCTCCTGTCTTATGATTGATGAATTTTCACCCTTGCTTAGCATGACGTGGTGGATAACTTTTTTTTTTGGGGTTTCTTTTTTGAAGATTCAACACCAAATGATATTTTTTCAGTTTGAAGTCCTTTTTGGCTGTCGGTCTTCTCCTCTGTGGCTGAATTTAGTATTCAGCCTCGATAATCTACCCGTCGTCTCTCGTGGCCCAGTCTACAATCCCTAATGATGAAATAAATTACACCGTCTATTGTCAGAGTGCTTTAATCATATTAGCTTCTGTTAAAATGACAGAGCATTGTTCAGGGCCCCAGACAAAAGAAGACACATCTAAGGTACAATGGACCTCGGATCTCTCTCAGTGAATTACATTAATTCTAAATAATGTCACGTTAAGCTGCCTGTCCGATAGAGGAAGTAAAGGAGGTTTGACTGGACAGGTTTGCACCTTCATCATTATTCCTAATGAGAAATACTGACAGATTTTCAGGGGAAAGGGTCTTTTTTTTCTAACTTGGGAATAGGTTTATTATTTCCCAGTGTTACTTTAGGGTTGATATTTGGATAGTTTCTGATATTTATTAAATTTAGAACAACAAAAAAGTTCTAATTTAGGTTTTAAAATCTAAAACATTTTAAAGTACCGGTATGTATTTCTTTGGAATACAGCACCTTCAAGCTAAATAGTACATGGTGTTTTATAGTAAACAAGTCATGGTATAAAAACAAGGTGTTAAAACAAGTTATGATAAACTACAAACCAAACGTTTGCCTAGAATTATGATTAACTGTTTTATACTGTTTATTTCAATCCATTGAGTCCACAAAACAGAACCAGAGCACACCCACATAGCAAAATTTATTCCAGCCCAGTTCTGGCCCACACAATGCACACTTGGCCCAGACACGACAAAGAATGATGGCCCTTTGTTGGCCCAGGTGGGGTTTGCCTGAGGTGATCCATGCATGAGCCAGTGCCGCATAAACCAAACCACAGCAGGGCCAGTTGTGGCCTGGCTTAAAAACTGTGCGAAGGACAAAACTTTAGCTGCTGCTCTGTGAACAAGCTGCAGATAACCCGCAGTATAATTATCGGTGCATGTAAAAATGGAATTCTAGTAATCAATGTGGGATGAAATAAAAGCATAAAAGAGCATCTCCACATTGGAAATTACAGAACTCAATTTGGAGAAATTGCATAACTAAATAAAACAAACATTTTTTAAAACAAGACTAAAGTCACAATCAAATAGGATTTTTGCTTTAATCTAAGCAAAATCAAGTTTCCAGTCTGTGGGACCAAATCTCAGTTTTCTCCAGGGTTTGATACATTTCAAACACTTGCTGGCAAAATACTTTGCAGACATTCTTGGGTTTAAAAGGAATAAAATGCTGATAGTTAGTAAAGAGGTCATAAGGCTATAAATTTGAAAGATATTTGATTGGCAATGTGCAGAAAATGTTAGAAATAAACACATCTAGAAGCAAGAGAAAAGGTAAACCTTTGGTTCCCCTTTTTTTGTTTGTTCTACTTTTTAAATGTGAAACATAGTTATTTGTGTTTTGAATATGACACATAGGAGCCATGACCTCCAGTTATGTTGACTGACACTGTGGTTGTGTAATTGCACATCAGTGTTGTTTGGCATGATTAAACAGCCACCAGTCAAGATTTCACATCGTTTTCAACATAATTTTTATACAAGCAAAACCTTCGTCTGCCTATTTTCCACATTTCTTGTTTGTACAGCTTTAACCACACACACCCATTTCTTTTAAACCTGTCCAGCCAACACACACACACACACACACACACACACACACACACACACNCACACACACACACACACACACACACACACACACACACACACTCAAACATTGCAGGCAGGCTGAGCTTTCAACAGCTGGGGAATTTCTAGATGACTGGTTGAGTCTTTAATTCAATAATTTCTAAGGGGTATTAGTACACCCCTAATGCTCTTCATTGACGAAGGCACTTTAAGGGGAGAAACATTTAACATATCTGGCTAAATTGTCCTAACAAGCCCTCACTTATGCCGTGTTAAAAATGAATACATAATAAAAGGCAAGGGAAGTGTGATGTTGCCAGGGAAATTATTTGGCTCACTTGAACCAATGATGGCATGCATTTTATTCAAACTGCCATCCTGGGACAACAGAATTCATAAAAAAAATGAGGATGACAGTGGTTGAGAGACAGGAGTTAGAAGGTAAAAACATGACGAGTAGATGTCAACACAAAACTATATGTAGGTTTTCTAGAATTGGCGTCCCTTTAAAAGAAAGTGTGTGTCTGCCTATGTCACAATTTAATACACACTTAGGTCTGAGGTTCATGTTCTGTACATTGGAAGAACCAAAAAAGCTGAATGTTAGCTTTTATTTATTTATTTGTTTGTTTTAAACACAGTCTTTTACTCTCAAAGGTTATGTATCAAACAAGACGTTTGATAAACTCCAGAAAGTTTTTTTTTGTCTTTAGTAAAAAAAATGAAAAAAATAACATATTAAAAAACCCTACAATGACTGTTATTTATTTTCTACTTAACTGAACTTGTTGCTAAATAAATAAATAAATAAATAAATAAATAAATAAATAAATAAATAAATAAACAACACAGAACTTATTTCCTCTATCAAACTTTTCTGCGAGTGCTTTTGAATCTTGATGATAAAGATATCAATTAAATATAAAATCATAAATTGTTTCAAAACATGTATTATATGATATAATTTTTTGCCAAAGTGGCACCTTTTACCACTCTCTGCTGTTGGCCCAATCATGACTGCAAACATATTCAGCACAGCTGATATGAAAATAATAGGCATATTTGTAAGTTCCTGCATGTTATCTTGAACTGTGCTTTTATGCTTTGTTTGATGTGGAGCAGAGATGGCCAAAGTGGGGGCCATGGGCCAGAATTGGCCCGCCAAGCCAATCCACTTAGTGAATCCATTCATTGGCCTAAATTGCTGTAGTGTAAATACTTTTCACTGATGCTGTGTAATTTGTCTTTGAATTATACGGATTAGGATTAAACATAAAATGCAAGTCGTGACCCATCATATCTAAATAAGTATTAAGTGTAGAGAAATATAGTGTTTTGATTTAAAATGTTTGCAATGTTTGCATTTTTTCGAAAATATAATAAATAAATGCATTTTTTGATTTGATTTGATTTATTTATTTAACAGGAAAAGATTATTAAAATTCAAGCCTAACTCAGCATAATTGCTGTTTTACAGCAGGTTCCTGTTCTGCAGCACATAAAACACTCAGAATTACAGCATCACAATCACATCATTATACACCATTGACACAAAGACAAACAAGCATACCAAATTTCAAAAAGGCAGCATTTGCAAAATAGGACATCTAAATGTGAGCACAACAAAAAGTGTCCAGCAGATGGCAGACAAGATTCTTCTTAAAGGGCTGTAGTTTTGAAATGGACTTTATGTTTTGAGGAATGTCATTC
>NW_013952697.1:608632-612050 GCF_001266775.1 Austrofundulus limnaeus
AAATAAATAACATGGGCCACCATACCCGCTGTTTGCTTCATCTTAAAATAAATAAAAAGGACTATTTGCATTTCATGTGTTTTTGCATTCCGCAGCCCTTAGATAGATTTTCATTTTGGCTCTTTTAGGGAAAAGGTTTGGGAACCCCTGATGTAGAAAGTGTATAATAATTTGCTTTGCATCCTTTTCATGTGTTCTTGTAGATGTTAGCAAAATAGAGGTAAAAAAGGCTTCAACTTCTAAATGAGAGTGGTGATTACCTGTGGCTAATATATTCCTTGCATACAGTAGTTCTTTGTAACAAATGTCTGTACAATGATAGTTTGGTATGTATACACATACCATCACATCCTGAGTCTTTAGTGTCCATCCAGACAGAATGACAGTTCCACTATGAGACTTACTGTTTATGAGGTAAAACATGAAGAACCAAAAATAGAAGTTTGCACCTCAACATAAAGAAATGGACCCAGTTATTCTATTAGCTCCATTGATTGGAGGGTCTTTGAGAATTTTATTTGGCAGATGGCAAAGCACTGTAACACAAAATTTTCCCAACTCAGAAAAACCCCCAAACCACTACAACAATTTAGTTAACATACAAGTTAACAGCGTGTTATATTGGCTGTCACAGGTAAATGAAACAAAATTGTTTAAATAAACAAGGTTTTAGCAAAACCAACCTTTCCCATGCACAATGTCCCAAATAAGTAAGTTAGAAACTTACCATGAAACACAACACAACAGAGGACCCCCCCCTCCACACACACACACACCACCACCACCACCACCACTACCCCTCGCTTTACATCACACCCTAGTTGTGCTCTCCGAGGAAGTCTTGAATTCTGTCACTCCGTCTCAGACTTCTGCGCTTTTTTTCCTGTGTGCCTCGACAGCGGGCCTTTCTTCCTTTTGTATTGTTTTATTATTTATGCATGGGGAGGGGTTGGTAGTTAGTTCGGGGATGAGTGGGGGTGGGGTGTGGGGTTTGCATAAGTAGCGGCGGCAGTATTAGGACAGATCTGGGAAAGAGGAAGGCTAGTTCGTTTTCTGTTCCAGCACCATCTGAGGGAGTCAGAGGTTTCAAACGTTTTCAAACATACAGAGAGAGAAGGCTGGTGGTGCTGGTGGGGGGATTAAAAAGGGAAAAGGCAAGGCAACAGGGAGGACTAGACACTTGGGCAGGTGTGTATGAAAGAGAAATTGTATAAGAATGTGACAGCCCTTGCTTTTGTTTGGATGTACCATTACAATTTGATTAAAAAGCTGATAAAAAAATTTAAATGAGAGAAATAAATGGTATTTTATTGCTTTAAAAATGTTCTCAGTGGAATGTAATAAAAACAATGTTTATCCTTTTTGTAAGAGAGAAACTGGACGGTGTGAAGAAGGTGGGCTGATACAGTTTCTACCTCTATGCTTGTTTAAACACAGCACTTTTGTACAAATGCATTTTAGTTATAAATTTTTGCAATCTAAAAATAAGAAAAAAAAGCAGTCACCCAACAGAATAAGTTGCACTTCCCTGCTCATAAAAACAAAGATCGTAAAGTTTCAAACCCCAAAAAAGCAGAAAGTCTACAGTGTTCTAGTATACCCGCCATCTTGTGTTTTTTGAAATGATCACTAATTGCCTATATACCACGGACATACGGCCCAGCGCTTGATGCCACTCCCAACACTTCCGGTTCATGGTCCACACAGTGTTAGCGAAAGATTTTTTCACCCGACAACGACTCTTAATGATCTCCACAGTACAGAATTAGCATATTACATGTACCAACATTAACACAGGAGATGTACAGGTCCAGCCAAGTGGAAAAATATSACTCCAAAGTGGATTAAAGCCATAAAAACAAAAGAAAGACGTTCGTGTTTATGGTTCCAGAATTTAGCCTTTTTCTCCATTCCGTGGCTGCTTGTTTCGTGAATTTTTCATGTGGAGCTGTGACACTTATATTGTTGGAAAGAGCAGAGTCTGGGCTTTAAATTGATGGGCTACTTGTATGATTTGGATCGTTTTCCCCGACATTAGTGAACTGAAAACGTAATGATTATCAGGCGGAGGTTCTGCTGCTTTCGGTGCTCGGGAAGAAGGAGGGCGCTCGTCACTCTTTAGTCTACGCTGGAATATACACTCTAACAAGTTTTCACTTTTGCATAAAACTCATGACAAAGTCGCATAAAAACATTTCATATAACACAAACGCGTGCACACCAACCTTTGTACCGGCTGCTGTGTTAGCTTCCTGCTAACTGTCCTCTGGAGGAGGTCTTTCCTCTCCCGGTCTTGGCAGTAAAAGGGGATAAATGTACATTTCCCTTTTGTAACCTCCGTCTTCTCATTTCTGATGCTGGCTCTTGAATATCTTCAGGTTAGAAATGCCGATTACAAACGCAAGCATGAGCTTTTAAAGATAAGTTTTGCCTGTAATGCTATGATCCTCTGCTGTCACCTCCTCATCAAGAGGAAAATGGATAAAAACTAACTGCTCAATCGTACCTGCTGCTTAATGGACACAACGGCACACAACAGAACTCACGTTTTATAACAGTAGATCACAGATGCTTCAACTTTTGTGACTTTTTCACGGACTAGTTCTAGGAGGTAACACTAAAAACATAGGCAGTAAGCAGGGAGTGGAAGGGAGGAGGGTGGCAAAAATTTTACAGGAAATACGTCATTAATGACCGTGGCATGTAGGCTATTGGAACAGTGGCGGCTGGCCCATAGAGGGCGCTGGGGTGCCGCCTTCCCTAACAAGAGGGAGGAAAATGTAAAATATACTTAAAACTAAATATAGTTATACATGTTGGTTTTACTCACTACTGTATGCCTACAGGCAATATGTATATAAACTATATTTTCCACCTATTGTATCTATCTATCTACCAATCAGTGAGACTGTGGACATGTCACCCATCCATCACAGGAAAAAAAACAAAAATATACAGCCATGCATATGTTTAAAGTCAGAACAAATGTAGTGTAACCAATTAATATAACATGAAGGCTTATTACCTGTTAGAGACCACTGCAGTACCCAGAGAAAACCCACACGTAATCAAGAAGAACTGAAAACTCTACACAGAGAGAATCCAATCCAGGACCTTTTTGCTGTACAGCGATAGTTATAACTGATTTAATAAAAATAGCAATCTCTAATTCTAGAAAAGGAATAGTTTTCAAAAATTGATGTTTTTTTCTCACCATTCATAATCATTCCTCTTCTTGAAACATAAGTGTGATCCTGTTATCTCAATTTATGCCATGCTCACCTGTGAAAAATTATTCTGCCAACATTAAAATCTCTCTCTCTCTCTCTCTCTCTCTCTCTCTCTCTCTCTCTCCCCCTCTTTTTTCTGTTCCTCCCTCGCTCTCTATCGATCCGTTTTCCCTCCTCTTTCTTTTACA
>NW_013952697.1:612060-621562 GCF_001266775.1 Austrofundulus limnaeus
CTCTCTCTCTCTCTCTCTCTCTCTCTCTCTCTCTCTCTCTCTCTCTCTCTCTCTCTCTCTGTGCCACTTTTACTCGAGTGTGTTTTTGGCATTTTTATACTCATATTGCAGTTAGATTAAAATGCTAAAAAAACATTATCATGTCTTCATTTGTTAGATCAAAAAATACAAACACATATATGGAAGATGGATATGTGTAAATAGTAAAATATATGGGATATCATTAGATGATTTAGATAAATACAGCATAAAACTATGTTTTCTATATAAAGTTGGATGCAGTATATGTTTGTGACAAGGCTATGTATGTATTATTCAACGTACAGTATTTTAATATAAAAGGTAAGTTGAGGAAATTTTGTATAAAGTGTGCGAATTAAAAAGTCTAAATCAAGTGATAACTGTTATGTTGCAAAATATTTTTTGTATGTGTTTTTTATGTTTATATGTACTGTATATTTATTTTTGTTTTCTTTTGTATTTTAATTTATTTGAAATAAAGTATATACAGTATCTATAAGAATACTGACAGAAAAACTGCATTGTTGAAGGAACAAGAAGAGGCCACAATAAAAGTAAAGGAGATTGGTGGGACTCGTGTTTACCTTCCATTACAGCAGCCTTCAGATGGGTTATATTGACTTGTGAAATATTTGTTTCAGAACAACAAATCAAAAGGATTCTGTTATGTCTTCTAATGTTTTGTCTGTCTTGGACCACAGATCCAACTGTGCAGGCTGACAGTGAGCAGAAAACAATAAGATGCACAGTCCTGTAGTGTAGATGCAACTGTGTTTAAAGCAGCATGTGTACTGCGCTGAACCTTGTCATTCGTCATGCCTTAACTGTTCTCTGGTCAGTTTAGACTGCAGCAAAGTGAAGCTGAAGCCTGTGGTGGCCTCGGGGCAGCTCTGTCTGTGCCAGCCATATCAACAGTCACCACAGCTGGCACTCGGCTCTGACACTCAGCTCTACACTATTGCACCACTGCCTTAACACCGCAGCCATCAGAGCCACTATCAGTGCATGTTTGAGCGCCTGTGTGTGTGTATGTGTTTCCACACTTCCTCCACATCATGGCCTTGAGCATGAGCAAAATGGCTCAGTATCAAAGAGTAATAATTGAACTGAAAACATACTTTATTGGAGAAAAAAACAAGCCCTCACAGTGTGAGTGTGCTTGAATATCTATGTGCGATTGTGTGCATTTGAAATAGTGGATTTGTGTATTTCATGTTCCAGTTGTTGCGTGAGTCTGCGGTATAAACAAAGACAGGCAGAAAGGCACGGAGACATTTGTTGAGATGTATTGAATTTCAATAAAAACTGCAGTGAGGAGTATGAGGCTTGGGCAATTTTTCAATTTCTTTCCACTCTGTCTTGAATTAGTCGTGGTAGACTCTATTTTCACCATGCCCAGCTAATCAGATCTCCCTCTGTCCCGTGGGCCTCCCCTCATTTGATACGTCCCATGAGTCATGTGCCAATCAAATTGCTCATCAATGTCTGCCCCTTTTTTTCCCTTCCTTTTTTTTGTCTTGGTCTCGAACTCCCGTCCTGCTTTTAAGTTCTTTCATTAAAATGTGTCATAAGAAAAAAAAGTAATGAACCTGGACAGAATGTTATACTGAATATCATGGAAGTGTGAGACCCAGGTGAGTCCAGTGGCTTGAATCGAATTTTAATTCAACTGCCAACAGATTAACTATTGAACTGAATCACTCAAAATGAACAGGGGCAAAATTTTTAAAACATAATTTGTTTATTTGGGCGCACCAATAACACCCAAGCTACAAAGTAGTATGTAAGAGCAACTGTACATGTGTTTAGTGGTCACAAATCAACTCATTTTTAATTATTTTCCATCCATCCATCCATCCATCCATCCATCCATCCATCCATCCATTACATATACCTATTTCTTCCTCTCAGGGTCACGGGGGTCACTTGTGCCCATTTTCAGCAGTCACAGCCATCACAGGGACACATACATAGACAAACGAGACAGACAACCATTTACTCTCTCACTCATACCTAGGGACAATTTCAAGTTATCAATTAACTAACAGTCATGTTTGTGGTCTGTGGGAGGAAGCCGAAGTACCCGGAGAGAACCCACGCATGCATGGAGAGAACATGCAAACTCTACCCAGACAGGTCCCCGGGCCGGAATTTGATCCAGCTGACAGGCAACAGCTCTACTAACAGAGCCACCGTGCTGCCCCTATTTTCACTATAAGCAATTACTCATAAAAAAACAGGTTATACAATCTAACAATCCACAATCCACCGTAGTAACCTTTTTCCAGTAGATATTCAGAGATTTATGTTAATACTTGAACAACATAAAATGAGAAAATATTTGTCTGAACAACTTTAATGGATGATTGTAGAAGCTTAAAACTAAACAAAAAGAAAAAGAAAAAAAGGAGAACAGCTTTCCTCCCATTTCAAATTTACTTCTTTACGGTTATTTTAAGTTATAATTACAGGTTGACAAAAGGTGAAAGGGTTAATTCTTATCTTTTCCCTTAACTTTGTATATCAATAATGCTGACAATTATGCCTGAAGCTAATGACTATTTTGATAGTTGTTTAATCTGCTATTTATTTTTCAACTGGTCTAGTCACTGATTATTTCTGTCACACCCTTCTTCTATAAATCCTGTGGGGGCACCTCCTGTTCCAGCTCCAGTACACATCTCATATCACCTGCTCACACCTGTGAATGTCACAGTTATCCGGTCTTTCTACCTCTTCCTAAAAAGTAACTTTTTAAAATTAAAATAATGACTCATAAAACATGTGAATTTGAGTCTTAAACTTAATAGCTTACTCAGATGTATTTAATAATAATACATGTAAACATATCCACTGTTGAATTGTCACCTTATTGTGGTGGAGGAGTTTGTGTGCCTGAATGATCATAGGAGCTACAGTATGCTGTTCATGGCAATAGAAATTGCCCCAGTAGTGTCTCCCGTGACAGATTGGTCCTAGGTGACAGGCCAAACAAAAAGCAGTTATAAACACTCATATGGACATGCAAATTCAAGGAGCTCAGTGTACCTTGCTTGGACGTGGGTCACCGGGCCCCCACCATGGAGCCAGGCCTGGAGGAGGGGCTCATCAGTGAGCACCTGGTGGCTGGGTCTCTACCCATGTGACCCAGTCGAGCTCAGCCCAAACAAGCAACATGTGTTTACCTTCCTGTGGGCCCACCACCTGCAGGAAGGACCCTATGAGTCAGGTACATGAAGTCATGGGCAATAACCAAAGGCAGGGACCATGGCGCTCTGACTCTGGCTTACCACAGATGGCTCTTGGGACATGGGATGTCACCTCTGGTAGGGAAGGAGTTTGAGCTTGTGCAAAAGGTTGAGAGGTACTAATTAGATATAGTTGGGCTCATCTCTTCGCAGCTATGAACTCCAGAACTGATCTCTTTGACAGGAGCTGAATCTTCTTCCAATCTGAAGTTGCTCATTGTGAGAGGATCCGACCTAGAGTGGTTCTACCTTTGGCTCTTCAATATTGTGCATGCATGTGGGATTTTTTCCCCAGTAGACAAGAGGGATGGGCTCTCTCAGTTGTTTGTGCCTATGAGCCAAACAGCAATTCGGAGTATCCAAACTTCCTTAGTGATGGTGCTGGAAGGTGATTCAGCTGGGGACTTCAATGGTCACAAGGTTATTGACAGTGTGACCTGGAAGGGCTTGATTGGGAGGAACAGCCTCTCTGATCTGAATCTGAATAGTGTTCTGTTGAACTTCTGTGCTAGTCATGGTTTTCCATGACAAAAACCATGTTCAAACATATGGGTGTCCTTTAGTGCACACAGCACCAAGACACCCTTGGTGGTAGATCGATGATTGGCATTGTAGTTGTGTCATCTGACCTGTGGCTGTATGTTTTAGATACTCGGGTGAAGAGAGGAGCTGAGATGTTATCTGATCACCACCTGGTTATGAGTTGGATCAGATAACAGGGTAAGATGCCAGGAACACCTGTCAGAAAAACTCATCAGAAAGATCTTCAACTCACACCTCCACAAGAACATTATCTGCATCCCAGCCGAGGTGGGGGACATCGAGTCGAAGTGGGCTATGTTTCATGCCTCAGTTATTGAGGGAGCTGCCTTTAGCTATGGGCACACGATTATGGTGCTTTGTGATGTGGCCATCCTCAAACTCGGTGGTGGACACCCCGGGTATGGAAGGCTGTCAAGCTAAAGAAGTAGTCCTATTGGGCCCTGTTGGCCGCTAGGACTCCGGAAGCAGCTGAGGAGTATTGGCAGGTCAAGCAGGCTGTAGTCTTGGCTGTAGCTAAGGCAAAATATGGTCCTTCCATGGGAGAAGTTCAGTGAGGCTTTGGATAACGACTTAATGGCTGAGGCGGGTAAAGCAGCACTTTGCGACCACTGTGTTAAGTGAAGGTGGGGTGGTGTTGAACTCAACCAGTGATGTTGTCAGGATGTAAAAGGAATAGTTCTCAAACTTTCTCAAACTCACCGTCGCATTTTCCATGAAGGAAGCTGAGTCTGGGGATTTTGGGGTTGGTTTGTTCATAACCAGGGCAGATGTTGCAGAGGTAGTTATGCAATTCCATGGTGGCAGGGCTCTGGGGATGGATAACATCCACCCTTCCTTAAGGCTCTGGATGTTGTGGGGCTGTCTTGTTGACATGCCTTTGCAACATTGCATGGACATCGGAGGAAGTGCCACCGGATTGGCAGACTGGAGTGGTAGTTACCCTCTTCAAGTGGGATTGGAGGGTGTGTTCCAGTTATAGGAACATCACTCGTCTTAGCCTCCCTGGTAATGTCTATTTAGGGGTGCTGGAAAATACAGTCTGATCAATTGTCAAATCTCAGATTCAGGTGGAACAATGTGAGTTCTATCCTGGCTGTGTAACACTGGACCAGTTCTTTACCCTTACAAGGGACCTCGAGGGGTCATGGGAGTTTGCCAATCCAGTCTACACGTGTTTTCTGGACTCGGAGAAGGCATTCAACCATGTTCCTTGAGGTATAGTATTGAGCAGGGTGTATAAGATTGTGTGTACATTAGGTACCATTCAATCCTAATATAAGCGGTGTGAGAGCCTAGTTTGCAATGCCAACAGTAAGTTGGACCCTGTGAGAGTTGGACTCCACCAGGGCTTTCCCGTTGTCATCAATTTTACACCAAAGCAGATCCAGCCATGGGAGTAGAGACCAAAGCCACCTCCTATTCCTGGTTAAATAAAGGTTATAAATAAATAAATAAAATAATAATGGCTCCAGCATGTTAGAATTTCTGTTGTGCATGTTTTCACTGCTGCTGTGCTGCCATGAAATGACCTGTATTTTACTTACTTTATTTTGGTTTATTTTCGGTAAAATGTAGCCAACTTTTTCTTTTCCCTTCCCTTTTTTTAAGTCAGAGTTTACATCCACGTCTAAAGCTACGTGCACACCGAATGTGTTTTGAGCTGCCAAAAAGTGCAAAACGCCTCTCATAGGATGCACTATGTTCAGACCGAAGAACACACTTGTGTTCAGACCAGAATGAGAAGCAGCAGCAGTGGCTCAGCTCCCAGCTCCTGGAGTGGCGAAACCTTCTCTAAATTATCTGGTGAATTAATTATCTGCTGTGCGCAATGATTGCTGGCTCTTTTCTAAATAAAGCAAAGCCATTTAACCATTTTATTTATTTTATCTTTATTTCACCCGTCAGACAGTCTGGTTCCGGTCTGGGAAAAAAAAAGTCCGACAGAGCGCCTCTAAATTATCTGGTGAGTTAATTATCTGCTCTGTGCGCATCATCATACTTATATAGCAAAAGCATTCACGGAACCACCAGGGTAGCCATGCGTCGCCATGTTTGCTACTGTTTACACTCACATCAACGGTCCCACGTAAAATACGTAAGCTATGCGTAGTCGCAGCTGTTTTTTTTCCATGCCTCCGAAATTCCCGCTATGTAATGGTGCGTTCACACCGAACGCGATTTCAGCTTAAAAATCGCAGCCAACGCTGAAGTTTGAAGCTTGTGCACTTTGAGGTCAGACGCAGGACAGCTGCGCTGCACGGCAGAGCCTCCCCGCCCCTCCCTCCTCTGTCGGGCTCTGTTTAATGTCGGACGAGGAAGTGGCTTTGCTTTATTTACAGAGAGCAAGAGCGTGTCACGTTCATCAGATAATTAATTCATAATTAATTCACCAGATAATTCAGAGTAGAGGCTCACAGCTCACTTTCAGGACTATTTTTCCAGTCTGATGAGTTGCTGCCACACATTGCTGCGGATCAGGACACGACTGCAGGCACTCATTTCAGCTAAAGAGCTCCGCTCCGTCTGTTTCAGGTTAGTGGACATCATTCAGTAAACTGTCCCGTCGGGAAATATGTCGCTACGTCACACAGTGGAGTCTCTCTGATTGGTTGATGCTGCGCGTCGAGCTGCAAAAGTTCAGATTTTCTAACTTCAGCGATTTGTGCCTCAGCGCGTCAAACGCTCAGATCGTTCAAATCGTTCAAATCGCGCTGCTCTAATTGCGCTTGAGGTGCCGCAGCACTTCCCGACATTGCTTGAAGCGCGTCCACCATAGACTTTGTATGTAAACCTGCTGCTCCTGACGCTGAAATCGCGTTCGGTGTGAACGCACCATAAAAGGATTTGTGAATGCTCCACTTGAGGGCGGGATGTGGCCGGCTTATTCTTTGTTTTATGAATGAACAGACCAGTATTTAGCCGGGCAGGCTTGGCGCCATGATCGCGGATATGTCTTGTAACTTCTGTTTCATTTTATTTTTCCGCCATTTTTACATTGTTGACGATTGTACAGCACACCTTGTGAATATATTTCTGTGAAAGGCGCTTTATAAATAAAACTTTACTTACTTTCTTACTTACTATGTATGTAACATACAGCAGGGGTCTTCAACATTTTTTAGTCTGGGACCCCAAACTGAAAAAGAGACACATATACATATACACTCACAAGGGGTAGACAAGATCAAGGTCCATATACAATAATGTTAAATTGACAGAACAAACACGCCAAGACTGCCCACCATGGATACAAGTGGGTCCTTCACTTTGTTTGCAGAATGACTCATGCTTTGGGTAAAGCAGAATTCAGTTGTATACATTTCTAACAGAAATACATAATTGTATGCCTCCGTGTATCAATTTGCTACATGTTGGATTCATGGTGATGTGTATTTAAAGACAAATTCCCACAATTTCCAGTTCTTAAAATTGTGTCTAGTCCTTTGTTAAATTCTAATATGCTCACAGTTTGCATTGAACAGCTTTTATCCACATATTTTATACTGTTAAATCTTACTGTAAGTTAAAAATTATATCATTAGTTTAGGAAATTATTTAAAGATAAAGAGATTTTCTTTTAATTAATAGCTCAGTTTCAAATTATACAATAATAATAAAGATTATTTTATTTACTTCTATTGCAAACAAATATGTAGTTACCCACTTTGGTCAAAGAAAATCAACTGACAAAATTCTAAATATAAAGGAGTTTTACCTTTAAAAACTCCAGAGATTTATAATCTTCTGTCTAAAACAAAACTTTCTATTTAGTAATCTTGGGACGAGTAATTATCTTTTGTTTGACAAAAAAAATCCTATGATACGAGTTTATATATGATACCAATTTCATTTTTATTCTAGGGAAGTTTAAAGAATTGTTCAGATGTAGTAATTAAAGTATTCTATTGTTCCAATAGTTTTAGATTAGTTCCTGGTCTCTTAGAATTTCCTGAAAAAAAAAAGAGCCTTTCGGTACAATTATACTGTTGGAGGGAATAATGTCCCATTTGGGATTTTAAGCCATTTACACAGATGATTCCAGTAATGCCATGCAAATAGAATTTAATTCAAAGTTAATTCACCCGCATTACTTTTTAATAAAGAAATGATAAATTATAATCTCCTCTGCAATTTAATCTATTTATGCTGCTTTCGTCACTGGAAAGTGTCCACTGCTGCTTTTCATTAATGGTGACAGAGACGGGTAAGAAATGAGAAAGAGAGACTTAAAGAAGTCAGAAAATAAAGGAGGTTGCAAATAAATTTGTTATCTCAGCACCGGACTGTATTTGAGAAAGAAATAAAGGCTGTAATGAATTGATTTCTTACAGTATTTAGTCTGGGCTCTGCTGATCTACACAGATCTCTTGTGGTCTCTGAGCGCCTGTAGCCTGCAGTATTTTCTTTCCTTTCATTAAGGTGGAGATTCTGCCCTTTGATAGCATTATCGATTCTGCCTCCGAACACCGTGGCACCCCGGTGAAGCTGCACTTCAGGTGGAGAGAGAGAGAGAGAGAGAGAGAGAGAGAGAGAGAGAGAGAGAGAGAGAGAGAGAAAACAAAACAAAACAAGATGAAGCTATTATCTTTGGTGTTATCCTGTACCAGTGCAGTGGCGATTCACTAAACTGCTTTACTTACCAGTGAACAGTTTTTTCTCACTCTTTGTTCTTCCTCATTTTTATTGAATTCAAGGGATAATTACAGATTCTGCCGCCGCCGCTGCTGCTGCTCAGGCTTGCTGCAATTCCAGCGGGCAGAGAATTTATTGCTTAAATCATTCTGATTCTCTCCTCCGTCTTTGTGTTTAAATTCTATCTCGCCTTCAATCGGTTCTGAATGTGTATGAAGGGGTTGCAGGAGTTTCAGTACTTTAGCTCGAGTTCACATTTGGCCTTGTAGTTTTTATCTTCATGAAGGAGAGTGAACATGAAGTGAACACTGACTCCTTCTAATCTGATTTTTTTTCTGTGCCCAGCGCCTGTTAAATTGTCACCAAATAAAGTCCTCTGTGTGCTCGGCCGGTGCTCGCTTGTCGTCAGGCTGTGGAGGAACAAACGAACACGATTCCTATGGAGGTCATGGACATCCCCTCCCCATGACTGTACTCCTATTGTGTAGCTTTTTGGTCACTTGTACTACATTAATGTCTCATTTTATTTTAGCTGTTCTTTGTGCATTGTGTTTTTTTACATTCCTTTTTAGTGGCTTAAATTGTTGTGTTACTGGTTCCCACGTTTTGGTTTTCGTTGCGGTTGACTTGTTTTCTGTTCATCATCACCTGCCTCTGTGTTTGTATATTCATGTGTCTGTCTGTTTGCAAAATATCTCATAGACCTGTATAAATTTTAATAAAAACTTACAAAGTGCAGTGGAATGTACATCTACAGCTGAATAAGTTTTCAAGTAATTGTGAGAAAAGATGCCAGATACACACCTTGTAAATACCCGGTACTCACATACTTCTTAAGTACCAGGTACATATTACCTTGTTAGGCAGTAGATACAGACATGGGAAGATATCCTGTAAGTAACATAAACATGCCCAGTAAGTACCAGATACATATCTAATAATTATGTATGTATTAGATATCTATGTATCTCTGTATATATTAGTTAAGTGCAGTACAATGTAAGAGCCAGTATATACAAGTCATGTACCTTGCTGTGTTATGTATTGTACTCCAACCC
>NW_013952697.1:621698-629012 GCF_001266775.1 Austrofundulus limnaeus
CCTCCTGAGCCCAACAACAACAACAAACACACAAGTAAAAACAAAAATAAAGAAAACATCCAGAGATTTCATTCCTGGATAGCTGAAGGAAATGTCTGCACTCTGGTTTTTACATTTTTTATTGAAGTATTTTTTTTCTGGAATACATTTTGATGAGTAATAAATTGGTAAATAATCCTTCCAACATTCACATATGCACAAGTCAGAAGGTGCAGTTTTTCGATTGGTACATGAAAAAGGTCCTTGAGGAAAACAGGTTAGGAACCTGTGATCTACACACTTACTTACAGTACAACACTGGGAAGGTTAAAAAGTGCATCACAAATTTAAGCAGCCCCACAAATCTACATAGAGTATATTTGACTGTGGACAAATAGCTGAAACAGTTTTTTTAGGCCTTGTGTTATAAAATTATTTAGGAAGAAATGCAACATGTCACATATAAATTCAAATCAACCAAAGGAACTTTTTTAAATATTAAATTCATCTGAAGAATTCAATTAAGACTGAAAATTGTGCTCAGAAATGTGCACTTTTTGAACAAATGTAGACTTAGCCCTTTCCTTGCAACTGTTTCAAGCAGCATTAAGACCAATCTGAGACTTCGCTAAAATCTATGTGACATAGCAATGCATTTTTTTGACAGGACAGAAGGACCAAGATCCAGGGAATGATGCTCACTGTGGTTTATGGTGAGTGGGGATGGATAAAGAACTCATATGAGCTGGGGCCTCGTAAGTGGGCCCATTGCTCTCCCCAAAAGGACACTGGTCTTTATTCAAATCCCTCGGATGAAGGACAGTGTTCTGAGCTTCTCTGGATCCATAAAGGGGTCCCTAGGAATTTTTTTCTTTTCGCTACTCAGAGCCAGGCAATGGCCTCAGTAGTGCAAAGATGTCTTTAATTCAGTGACACAGATATCACTCAAACAAACCATTTTCATGGAGTCCAATCACCATTTTGTGGTGGTTAAGCAGGTTGTGCATAGTTAGGTCACCAACAAATGTGCTTAAAGTTTTCCTTGTCAGGCTGATTAGAGCTTTCCCAAACCTAAGATCTGGGACACATACAGTAAGTTCCCATGCCTGCTTGCAATCCGTCAGCTCTCTCAAGCAGATTCAGTGTTGTCTAATCCAGGCCATGATGCCCACTAACCCGAGACAGATAAACAGGCTGAAATCAAGCACCTGTAATTGGTGACCTGGCAGGAGATGTGGGTCCAGATGTGGGTAAGCAGTTCGTCAAACTGTGCTCAGGACAAAAACAGTGCTGAAAGCAAGCCTTGTCAGTACACAGCCCATTGAGTAGTGAAAATGACCAACTTCAGAATGCCTCTGAATTATCCGTTGAATCCAGACACAGTGCAGAGGTGCCCAACTATGTTCTCTTGCTTTTAATAAATAAAGCCAAGCCAATCTCAATTTCATCCACCACAGATTGTACAAAGAGACAAGCAGAGCAAGGGAAAACAACTGAAAGTAAAGCGACTCCTGCTAATGCACGTCTTTCTACGTTTTGCTTGATGTGCATTTAGACTGATTTTGTTGCTCGATCTGACTTCAAAGTGCACAAGCGTCCAACGCCTTTTTGACGTGCAAAATGCATTCAGTCTGAACACAGTCTAAGTCTATTTTTCCATTTCATTTTGATGATTTTCATGAAATTACTTCTACATTCACTGGAACTATGGTATTCCTCAAGGACTAGGTCCGATGTTGTTTATTTCTGTTCATGCTTCCATTGGACAAAATGATCAGAAAATGCAAACATCATTTTCATTCCTACCCCAGTAATATAAAAATGTTTATCACCAAAACCTGATGACATGATCAATCTATTCAGAAAAACAGACCATAGTTTATCCCCCCGAAGGTTGTAGAAGTTCAGCATCCAACCCTTTTGTTGCCTTTCATGGTGCTACCTTTTTATCTACTTTGACTGTTAGGTACATTGGTGTCATTTTTGACTAAGAACTTTGTCAAGGTCAGTATTTTTTTCTTCTGGAATCAAGAGTTTCACCCAAAGTGATACTGGTAAACTGACATGTAGGTTTATTTTTGGCAAAGTTCTTCCAGTTGATCCAGAGTGCTGTGGAAAAAAAAATCTGACATAGGTCAACAAAATAGGCACACTGGTTGCCTAGTTCAGAGCTCATTGTAAGATCATTATTGTTACTAGCTGCAATTGGTTAGAGAAGCCAATTTACGAGAGTCTAGTCTATCAAATGATTTGTGACTTTCGCAGGGTTCTAAATTTCTTTTGAGTGAGTAACAGAGGTAAGCAAGCATTGTTGCTTGAGTTTTGACCATGTTCAAAATACTTGTTGCGACAATCTCTCTCTTGAAATAGACACAGAGGCAACACCAACTTGTTTTAAGAGCACTGAAACTGTAATTTAACATGTTTGCTGAAACTACGCTTTGAGAGAAAACATCCAAAGCAAATGTCCAGGTCTAAAAACTACACTAATAACAAATAATTATTATTACCTGCTTGTCTTCAATTCAAATGTGTTCTCCAGTAAATCACAGCATATAATGTGATTGTGGTGGCCAAGGTTTGTACAAAACTAGCCGAAGTTGGTGCGATGTGAGCATAAATAAACAACAAAATATTGTGCACAGTCAAAAATACAGATTTACAATCTATGCAGACACAATCAGGCTGTGATTTTCTAAATATGGCCACACAAAACACAACTGCTCACTGTTCATATACTGTACATTAAAGATGCATTTATTTATTTTTTTTTCAATCGTCTTCACTGACTAGTTTTTGATAGTCTCAACTCAGTAAGATACCACACAGGCATGCAGTTGAAACCATACAATACATGTGAGCTCTTTCAAAAAGACAAATTTTAAAAAACAGAAACAACTTGGCACCATATCACTTAAAATAACTCCGTATTCCTGATCCAGATCTAAGGCCTCAGCTGTTGGCAGCTTTAAAATTTTAACAAATAAAGAAATACAGTGGTTTGCAAAAGTATTCATACCCCTTGAACTTTTCCATATTTTGTCACATTACAACCACAAACATAAATATATTTCACTGGAATTTAATGTGAAAGACCAACACAAAGTGGTATACAATTGTGAAGTGGAAGCAAAATTTTACATGAATCAAAACATTTTTTACAAATAAAAAACTGAAAAATGCAACGTGCAAAAGTATTCAGCCCCCTTTTCCCTGAGTGCAACCAATTGCATTCAGAAGTTGCCTGATGACTGCTAATGACTCAAAAGGGTCCACCTGTGTGTAATCTAATCTCAGTACAAATACAGCTGCTCCGTGACGGCCTCAGATGTAGGTTAAGAGAATATTGGGGAGCAAACAGCATCATGAAGTCCAAAGAACACACCAGACAGGTTAGGAATATGGTTTTGGAGAAGTTTAAAGCAGGCTTAGGTTATAAAAAGATTTCCCAAGCTTTGAACATCTCACGGAGCACTGTTKAATCCATCATCCGGAAATGGAAAGAGTATGGCACCACAGTAAACCTGCCAAGACAAGGCCGTCCACCTAAACTTACAGGCCGAACAAGGAGATCACTGATCAGAGAGGCAGCCAAGAGGCCCATGGTGACTCTGGATGAAATGCAGAGAGCCACAGCTCAGGTGGGGAAAACTGTCCACAGGACAACAATTAGTCGTGCACTACACAAATGTGGTCTTTATGGAAGAGTGGCAAGGAGAAAGCCATTGTTAAAAGAAAACCATAAGAAGTCCCGTTTGCAGTTTGCCAGAAGCCATGTTGAGGACACAGCAAACATGTGGAAGAAGGTGCTTTGGTCAGACGAGACCAAAATTGAACTTTTTGGCCACAATGCAAAACGCTATGTGTGGCGGAGAAAGAACACTGRACATCACTCTGAAAACACCATCCCCACTGTCAAATATGGTGGTGGCAGCATCATGCTCTGGGGGTGCTTCTCTTCAGCAGGGACCGGGAAGTTGGTCAAAGTTGATGGGAAGATGGATAGAGCCAAATACAGGGCAATCTTGGAAGAAAACCTGTTGGAGTCAGCAAAAGATTTGAGACTGGGGCGGAGGTTCACCTTCCAGCAGGACAACGACCCTAAACATAAAGCCAAAGCTACAATGGAGTGGTTTAAAAAAAAGAATATTCATGTGTTAGAATGGCCCAGTCAAAGTCCAGACCTAAACCCAATTGAGAATTTGTGGCAAGATCTCAAAACTGCTGTTCACAAACGCTCTCCATCCAATCTGACTGAGCTTGAGCTGTTTTGCAAGGAGGAATGGGCAAGAATTGCAGTCACTAGATGTGCAAAGCTGGTGGAGACATACCCTAAAAGACTTGCAGCTGTAATTGCAGCAAAAGGTGGCTCCACAAAGTATTGACTCAGGGGGGCTGAATACTTTTGCACATCGCACTTTTCAGTTTTTTATTTGTAAAAAATGTTTTGATTCATGTAAAATTTTGCTTCCACTTCACAATTGTATACCACTTTGTGTTGGTCTTTCACATTAAATTCCAGTGAAATATATTTATGTTTGTGGTTGTAATGTGACAAAATATGGAAAAGTTCAAGGGGTATGAATACTTTTGCAAACCACTGTAACACACAAACCAAGGACATAAGATTAAACATAACATAACCAAGTTAATTTTCTTGAAATATCCTAATTGATTGGTAGATTATGTTTTTTTTTTTTTTTCTTTTTTGTTCCTCTGTCTCGGTGGGTCTTTAATGGCTCCATAATGACGCCACTGAACTGGAAGTGGAAGACTCAGCCAATTAGAATAGTAATAGCTTCTAATTAACTTTAAAAAAGGATTTTCAATAATAAAAAAAGAAAGAAGGAGATCGTGAATTTGATTACTCATATTCATTAAGACCACCCCTCCCTCCCCGCTCTGCCTATGCTGGAACTTTGCTCCCCGTCATTTTAGTGAATATTTCATCTCGTGTGAAACATTACAATACATGATGTCCCTGGCAAAGGCCAAAGACAGAACAGCAGGAAAGTCTTTCTTCTGCTCTCATTCAAAGAGCCTCACTTCGTTTCTGCATAATGAACACGTCGCTGATGGCAGAAGAATACATTTTAATTTAAGCTTTTGTTTTTTTCTTTTCTTTTTTTTTTTAGTTGCGATGTTTAAATCAGAATGTGACAGTGTGAAGCCATTTTAAGAAGAGACCAATGTGTGGAAAATGAATGTGTGTCTTTGTGAGCTGTGTTGTACCATCAGATTTCTGTAACAGCACCAGTATTATTTGGAACAGTTTTTAACAAACCCCGCCCCCCAATCTTTCTTGCCTTGGGTCAAGTTAACAACACTTAAGGTTTACAACTCCGTGCCCATTCACCATATGTTGTCTGTATCGCTGTGTGTGTGTGTGAGGGTGTGTGTGTGTGTGTACCTGTTCTGCTTGTTCCCTTACCTGATGCTTCCCGTCGCTCGCAGCCAAAGCGTGTCATCTTTAGAGAGACGAAAACAAAAACAGAGGTGAGCGTCGGAGGGACATCGAGTACATGGGTGTGTGTGTACATCCTGCAGGCTGCTTCTCTGTGAGACAGGGCCAGATGGTCACCGCAGGCGAAGCAGATTGGGCCTGTTTACCTGCTTCACTCTGGGTCATGTCAGCTTCGCTTTCAGCTTTGCTGCAACACGGTTCAGGACTCGCTGCCAAAAACACCACATTTAATTGATCTTTTTTTTTTCAGTCTAGTCTTTTTCTGCCAGATTTCACTGCAGTTCAGTTTCTTAAAGGTGCTTATAGTTGTTCTGTTTCTTCACCAAGATCTGCCTGTGCAAAGTAAGCAGAGATCATGTTTTTTTAAACCAATAATAGTTCAGTTTAACACCTAATATATTCAATATGCATGTCTTGCTTTTGATTGCTTCCCTCTGAGGGGGTAGCCATGAAGAAATTGGCAATTCTTTTGATGCCCTTCCTCGCGCAACCTGAGCTAAAACCCACAGCCTCAAGGTTACAAGAACACAACACTGACCACCGAGCTTCAGAAGCTCCCCTACACTAAATGATCTACAATCTATATCAAGACTTTTATTACTAAATAATGATTGAGGTAAAAAAAAGTGCCATCAAGAGAAATAAAAATCAAACAATCCAAGTAAAGTTGATCTAAGAAAAATCTTTATTTTGGCAAGATTTTTTAATGCTGCAGCACAGAAATAATGAGATGGAGGAGTAGAGATCAATTGTGTGTTTGAGTTAAAGTTTACAACAGTAACTAGTACAACAATCTAATTTCCTTATGGTGGATTTTATAAATCTGATTTAAAGTGATAGCTTTAAAACTTTTTGTGACTAACTAGGGCGGCTGTGGCATGCTTAGTGGTTAGGGGAGTCGTCCTGCAACCGGAGAGTTGCTGGTCCGATACCCTATTCCCCCCGGTGGCACCGGTTCATGGCAGCCAGTCAGCGTGCCCCAGAGCAGCTGTGGCTACAATGTAGTCACATCAGTGTGTAAATAGGTGAATGATTGTAGTGTAAAGCGCTTTGCGGTACACATAGAGCTCGATTAAGCGCTATATAAGTTCAGTCTATTTACCATCATGACCTTTGATCCAGACAGAAATGAAGCTGCAGTGACAGCAGTTTATCCAAAACAACATTTTTTATGTCATTTCTAAAAATATCTTGATAAATGTGATCTTTTTAGAAATGACAATTCCTCAAATTGCCCAAAAATAACTTAAATGAAAGCAGTAGTTATGTACTTGTACTTGTTGCTGTAACGCTGCCTCAAAAAATACACCAAAAACGGGAAACAGCTTTTCAAAAAAATATTGTTTTAAGACTCCCAACATGCCATTTTCATGATGGTGGCAATAATAGAAAACTTGAAATTATTCATAAAAATCCTACCTGTCTTGATAGTCCCTTAGTTTTCTAGCACAGCACTTGTTCTACTTCTGCTATTATTTTGTAACAAGAAAAAAGTATTAGGGTTTTTCTAACTTTTGCCAAACTTATATTATTCCCTGAATTCCAACAGTGAGGACAACACAAGTTTTGATATCATGTTGTTTTTTTTTAGATTTAATCCTTTGAATTGCAGAAACTGCTGACTTGTCAAAGAAATGAACTTGCTTTGTCGTTTTTCATTAGAAGCACAATTCAACGCATTGAACCTTTATTCTTTCATATGTAGAATAAAGATATACAATAATCCTTCATGCACCTGAGATAACTAATTTTAGCTCCCACTAATTCAGCCTGAAATTAAATTACTATTTTGTGCACTCACAGAGTTAATTGATCATGCATTTTTAATTTTATTACTTCATCGACACGACCAACATTCAGCCGGAGAACTC
>NW_013952697.1:629057-630440 GCF_001266775.1 Austrofundulus limnaeus
CCCTGTAGCTCCCCGCTGTAGCAGCAGTATCTGGCACGGAGACGAAGCGTGATGTCCGCCTGTAGCAGTCACAGGTGCCTACATGTTGCCTGCTGGCAGCGTGCCGCCGCACTGCTGCGGCAGCCATCTTGGCAGCGTGTTCAGTCCTCACGGCCGGGCTCACCAGCTGTAATCTAGCTAATCCCACCCCGTACAGCTGCCGATCACCTCAGACGGTTATACACACTGACGATGACTCCACTTCACCTACTGTATCTGTCCTGCCTGGGAGAAAAAGTACAGCTTATATGTGTATTCTTTAATATTCGCATTCAGTCGAAGGGTCACACACACACACGCGCACACACACACACGCACACAGTCTTCCTTCACTTTTAACATCAAACCCGTCATCCACACAGAATCCTACTCCCTTTTTTTCTCCCCCTCACACACTAACCCACTACTACCTCTCCTCCACCCCTCCCTCCCAGGCTTACTGTCACCCACATGCGTCCTACACCTACACACATGCACCCTCCACCTTTTTTCCCATTTCAGATGCAGAGACTGGGCCGAGGCGAGCCGTGCATATAGTCACAGCAGCGATCTCATCTATGTCCAATCTGTCATGGCACTGCCTTTCTTTATTCTCCTGCGTGGGGGAAAAGATAACACCAAGGCATATTTTATGGACAGCTGAGAGCAAGCGAGCACGCGAGAGAGAGAGAATGATAAGAAAATAAAAGGAGAGAAAGACGCCAATATGGTGGGGGTAATGGTTACATGATATGAGTGGTCCTGCTCTGACCAAGGGGAGAAGTGTCACTCTTCTCCTTTTGGTATCTGGGTCATGGCGGCGGAGGGGAACGAATGGGGAGGAGAAAGAGGGAGAGGCAAATGAAGTGATGAAAATTATTGAAATAGAGGTTTGGGGGGGGGGCAAAGGATAGTGGTCAGTGCCGTCTCGTCTCCATTAAAAATGGAGAGCCTGAGGGCCTGCAGGGGCCGGGGAGGAGTAAATAGGCAGCAACCATTCTTCACGGCCACTCGATGGCCCCATAAAATCCGCGCTCGTATGCATGCATGCATGTAGCTGTTGTTGAATATGGAGGAGCGAGGGATTGTGATGGGGCCAGCAGAGGTAGGCGGGGAGGGATGGATGGAGGGATGGGTGAGTGAACGGAGGTCAGGTTTTCTCTGCTGTCACCAGTGGCTGACTGCTTGTCTCTCTGCTCAGCGCTCTGGAATGATTGGGTCCTGGCCTGCAGAAAATAGGCTGGCCACTTTTACATATATACATATATCACAGCCTTTGCCGGGCTCCGCGTGTGTGTGTTTGTGTGTGTGTGTGTGTGTGTGTGTGTGTGTGTTTGTGTGTGTGTGTGTGTGTGTGTGTGTGTG
>NW_013952697.1:630491-639355 GCF_001266775.1 Austrofundulus limnaeus
GTGTGTGTGTGTGTGTGGGTGTGAGAGTGTGTGTGTGTGTGTGTGTGTGTGTGTGTGTGTGTGTGTGTGTGTGTGTGTCTGTGTGCGTGAAAGGGCAAGTATGCAAATAAGACCCAGCAGTGCCTTTGATTATTTTTTATTTTGCATGCGTTGGTGTCCATGCATGTGTGTTTTATTGCAATTGTGCAGCATCCAGATGTGAGCACAGCCTCACTCTGTGGCTGTCATTGAGGCGGTGGGGGTGGGGTTAAGGTGACCTGTTTTAAATATAGACAGTGTCACCACAACATGCTTGACTTGACTTACAAAACCTATTTGCATAACGCTTCTCTCTTATCTTTCTCCCTCTCCTTTTTTTTCTTCCGTCGTTCCGTCCTCCTCCTCTTCCGAGACAGGTGAAGCCAACGCGTCGTGTTTTTGTCTTTGTCTCGGCCGTTCGAACACAAAAAGATGCCATGTCAAGGTTTTCTTTGACACAAAAAAAGACACAGCTGGCACAACCCGAGTAGCACAATGGAGAGAGCCGTGGCGTAAAAACACAATGTAAAAGGGACAATAATGGTGCAGACAAAATGGGTTTTGTATGTCATTTCTTCAAATGATAAAGATTTGAGAGGGAAGCTTAAATAACATAAAGACATTCAGATATCTGACTGAGGCTGCAGCTCAGATAACTCAAATATTCACATATCTGGTCACCTTTTCCTGCATATTTTACCGGCTGGTGTTTCGGCTTCGCTGCTAAAGATGCAAAGCTCTTTGAAAAAAAAGAAAGGTTTGAAAGATTAGTGACAGGCTGTGTTTTACACAGAACTCACAGACCTTGGACTCTGATTTCAGCTTAACTTTTGTAGCACACCTTGTCCTTCCTGAGCGTTTAGTTGTGTGAGTGAGTCTTGTCAGCATGCCCTTCAGTTTGAATGCACATTTCAGTCAGGCAAACTAATTAATTATTCCCCTCTTCACCCTCCTTTATTCATCCATTTGTTTGTTTCTGTTTTTTTAAATCTATCAAGAATACATGTCACATTCCTTCAATACCTTTCCTTCTTTCAGACTCGGCATCTATTCATTAGGAATTCAAATTAATCAGTATTTACTGTAGCCCTCGCCAGCTCTGCTCTCAAGTGCAATTTCTATCAACAAGGTTGAGTGGGCTTTTGTTTCTCATAGCCAATTGGAATAAAGCCTGCTCCCTCTTTGTCCTATTTTTTTAGATGTTCAATTGAACACATCAACTAGTTTGGCATAAAAAATGGAGCTGACGTTACCCCAATGAAATGCTACAAGGATTTTTCATATGACATTCAATGAACTCTGAAATGAAGGCACTGCAAATGTTGGGAAATCTACCCGAGCCATAATTGATAGCTTTTGTTTTTAGTGCTTTTTTTCTTTATCATCATACAGTGCATGGTCACAAAAACATCACACATTGACTCAAAAGTGCATCTTTAAGTATTTCTACCTTATTAAAACTTCAGGATTATTTGGTTGTGTGGTTTTGGACAAAACTTTCACAAACATACTTCCTTAAATTACTGCAGAGGTCTGTGAACAACACTTTGAGAACAGACAGTTTATCAGCCTATCTTCCATAATATTGCCACTGTGTGACCGCAGGACACCCCTGACCTGTGACACAGAAGCACCTGGCTGTCTCAGTAGTGCCAGTTAATGTGACGAGAATCAATCCAGAGTGAACATCAGACTTGCTTTAGTTTGGTTGGTCATCAGCCTTCATGAATACCAGGTCATCAATATTGTTATTGATTAATATCTTGCCAACTTTTTCACTGTGGCGGTACTGATACGCCTCTGTACTTTTTGCAATTGTGCATTATAGACACATCCATACCAAGTGACACACCACAGTTAAAAATGTCCTAGTATGTTATATGAGGCTATTTTTTCATATATATGTCTGTGTTTTCTCCCATTGGAAAACAGTTTGACGGTCTGGCACTGACTATCAAGGACCGCTCTGCTGGTTAATGTCTCTACCTTTGTGTATTTGATCTTGTTTCATTTTTAAACTTCCTGTTTTATTTTGTACACTAACTTCCTGTTTCATTTCAGACAACTTCGCTTCCTGAGATTCCCTTTAATCACCACTGCCACACCCTGATCTCATACACCTGTGACACATTTCTTCCTTTGATCATTTTTACCTCACCCCATGCAGTTCCCCTTTGCCAGTTTATCTTTAATCTTAGTGTTAAGCGTTCCAGTCTTTATTCTATTTTGTCTTCCAGCTAACTTGACCCAGCTTGTATTTTGGATGCCTCTGCCTCCGTTTTGGATACCTTAGCCTGGACTGCGACTTTGTGTACCGACCCTGGACCGAATAAAAGTATTAATGATTTTGAGTGACTGTGTTGAGTCTTGCATTTGAGTCCTTTTTCTGTGTCGTACGACACTGATTTGCCACTTCGATTGTTCAGTGAATTTTGGAAATGTTCCGACGTAGTTCACTAATTTAGTTAATCTGTTATTAGTTAGCCCAGGAAATCGGTAAACCGTAAGTACCAGACCAAAAAAAAGGAAGTTGGACTCATATTTACCTCTGCATTCAAAAATAAGGTGAATAGGGTCAAAAATTGAGCGTGAGCATATCATATACAGTAGCTGCATCTTGGTGTGGCATGTGGTAGCTATGCCAAGACATAAACTGGGACATGATACGATGGTGATTGTAGGGTCATTTTTCTGCAAGAACATTTTCCTTAATCTAAAAGGGGATGCAGCAAAAGTTTTGATATTTCAACCAGAAATGGTTGCATCCAACAGCATTTTAAATACTGAATGTTATTTGATGCTATTTTAGTTTGCTTATTGACATGCAAAGCTGTGAAGTTCTTTTCAACTTGGTAAGTTTTTGTACATGCAGTGGTGGGCACAGTTCCCCTAAAGCACTAACAGGGGTTGGAGGACCCGCAGAGGTCCACAAGCCATATCTTGTGGATCCCCAAAAAATTTCAAGAAATTGTTAATTTGTTTTTCATTTTTAAAATTGCATGCGTGGAACAATGCACAAATAAAACAAACATACTAAACCAAACAAAACTAATATTCCCATTTAGGGGTTAAAATGACAGCAATTATTTTGAAAACAGCTTGGGGTTTATGAGGGGGCCAATTGTTCACACTTGTAAGGAGTCCCCTGCCCCAAAATGTTTGAGAACCCCTGCTTGAGGGCATCTATATTTCAATAACTATTTTCTCTATCCAAATATGTGAAAACCTACTTGTTTTATTTTAATTTCACAAGTCCAGCGTAACAAATGCTGGCTGTTCAGGAGCACCTTAGAGCGAAATGAAGAGGATTGGTGGAGAGTGGACAGGTAAGTAAGTACACATAAGGTAAAGCAAAAACAGGTTTTTTTTCTATTATTTATTCCTTTCATTTAAAAACAAAACACATTTTATATACGACAAAAAAAAAATACAAATCATAAGTAAAATGAAAGGCGGCAGAAAAAGGAAAAAATTCTATATTGGCCCTTAATTTCCAAAAAAATATTTCAAACAATAATAATCAAGTAATAAAACAAAACAAAAACTTCAACTCCTTCACGAACAACAGCTCTTATGAATACATAATACAATCACACTATATATTATACTATACAGTTACATATTTCTTTAACAAACTAACTTTATGTATACAACTGTCTTTACACACACTCAGAAGGTCCAGTTAGAACTGAAAAATAAAAGCAACACTCAGTGCTGGCTCTAGCCATTTTGGTGCCCTAGGCGAGTTAAAGCACACCCCCCCCCAACTATGTCCCACAAGTTTGACAGTGTAAGGTACTATGGTAAACTTAGATTTTTTTTGCCCCCCCCCCCTTCCCGTCTGCCCCCGGGTGCGAGTTGTATGGATTTTTAGCAAAATTTACGAATTTTTGAGACTTTTTTACAGGTAAACGTCAGAAGAGATCGACATGGGACAACAAAATACAGACTTATTGTTATTGAGTTTGTCAACACGAACCACTACCTGAGAGGCAATACTAGCCCCTCCCCCATCAGAGTGTCAGAGCAGGACGAGTCAGTGCAATGTCAATCAAATGAGAGAGAGGGTGGGGGCGATTGCTGCATTGGGGTGGGGAGGGGTGTTTTATGGGTAGAGTATTTTTCCTGTAATTTTCATTATAGTTTTTTTTAAGACAGCTAATTGAAAGGGTCGCTGAGCAGAGTTACAACCAGGGATTACAAATAATTACTTTTTTCTTTTGCAGTTCGGCGCCCCCTCCAGCAGATGGCGCTCTAGGCGACCGCCTAGTTCGCCTATGCCAAGAGCTGACTCTGGCAACACTTCCGAATGTAAATATCAAGTTTGGCTTTTAAAGTCAAACCCAAAGTGTCGACTTAAAACTCAGATGATTCAAAAGTACTTTATTAAACAAAACTTTATTAAACAAAAGAAAAGGCTGACATGGCTAACAGGCTGGATTGGATGAACAAAAGCACACACAGGGTAGGAAACAAGTGTGGTCATGGAGATCATAACACAATGCACTAACAAGGGACTGAACACAGGAGACAGAATATAAAGGGGCACTAACACGCAGGGAACAAGAAACACACTCGTTTGATTTATGCAAGTTGTCCATGAATGCTTTCATTTATAGAGAAATGTCTCAAGATTTCTGAAAAGTCACCTTGATCTGGTAAGATCTCTGATGGTCAAAGGGCCAGTTATGTGCCTTTTGATTTTAAATTATATAAATACTTAAGTTTGTGTTTTCTTATTATTTAATTATTCAAACAACTTCCCTGTTTACTTCGCTTTTCGTTCAGTGACCAACATTTCTTGCCTTGAGCTTGAACGAGTCTTGGTCTCTGACACTCAGGTATCTTTCAGTATTGGTGTGCTTCTCAGGGAAATGTGAACAACAACAGAAGAAAGCTCCATTTACAACTTTGTATTGCAATCATCTTTGTCTCATTCGCTCTTTATTTGGCTCTCAGTGTCCGCAGGGACAAGTCCCTGACTGCTGAACACACAGCTGGCTGAAATAAAAAAGTGAAAACCTAATTAACTCCTGAGTGGAGATATTATCCAAACAGACAGAAAGAGAAGCTACACTCATTTAAAGGCCCAGCAGCATAGGTCATGCTCCATGAATTATTCAAGCTGGCCGCCAGTTTGCAGAGCGAGTTTTAAGTGGACAATGACCCTGTGCACACTCATTTAGCCTGCGCCTCGGCTAACAAGGCTAAGTATTCACTGACTCTCCACTATCCTCCACTAACAAGCTAATGGAATTTTAATCAAGAGAATGCACTGAATGGCTTAAGATGGGCGAGACTTGCTCTGGCCCTCTACACACACACACATCAATATTCAATTAGATCTGTGGGTTTTGCAGCCTGGCCTTGTTAAGTAAGAAGTTGTGTAAAGGGAAAGCTTGCAAAGGCCAAAAGGCTAGTTCTAACCAGGTGTTGATAACTTCATTGCAGGTCTGTACCCTTTTCTATAATTACAACCCTGGCTCAGATAAAAAGTGGTGTTTGGAGAAAAAAATGTAGCAACTTCTAATAGAGAAATATGCAATTCATAGGCTGACCAAAAAAAAGTAAAAAGTTAAACTGCTTTGAGGCTTATGCACACTGTGGGTCATGGACAGGCATTTTAGCTATGGACACAAAAGTAAAAATTAATGTGTCATTCAAATTAAGACTATTGAGTTTAAATGAGTCTCACTATTAAAACAGTGAACACAAATGCATGAATTTAACACTGATGATCACACACCACTGGACTCAAAAACCAATGCAAGCAGATACTGAGAGGATGGATACATATAAGAGATGTGCTATACATATACACAATGGTGGGCAGCACTGATCTAAAAATTAGTTCCACTATCCCTAAAACACCAACTCAAATATTTCGGTCCTCTAATTCTAAAGCACTAACACACTGAAAGTCTTAGCAAAAGCTAATTCTAAAGCACTAAAATAAGCCAATCAACCCATGAACATTCTTTAACAGACAACATGAGTCACATATTGTCATATTGCTCTCTTTTTTTGATGGTCATGTTGCTCTCTAAAGACTCACCATTGACTTTCCACAGCTGTATTTGAGTTCATATATTGTCAATATATTGTCACCTAGTGAATGAGTGACACATATATGAACAAAATGTGTGTCAGCTTTTACTGTCAGTTGTTAACATTAACATGGATCAATAACATTTATAGACGTCAGTTAGCGCTTTTAAATTTAGCCTATAAATTCAGCAAGTGCTAATCCACTAATACATTTTAAATTAACAAAAGCCCTAAAGCACTAATCAGGAAATTAGTTCCCCAGTTAGAGAACCTCTGCCCTAGAGCAGATGTCTTCAACGTTGTTCTTTGTAACCCACTATCCTTCATTTTAGATGTTTCCCTGCTTCTATACACCTGCTAAATTTGACATTCTGAGGAGGTCATTTAATTATTTGAATCAGGTGTGCCAAAGTAGGGAGAGAGTTAAAACATGCAGGACTGTGGATCATGAGAAACAAAGTTGAAGACCTCTCTCCCTGTTTGACAAACAAATGGTAATTTTCCCCTTTGTCACATCATTGTTGCTGTTTTGAAAAAAAAAAAAAACTTTTTAATCTTGACCCCTTTCTGAGTACAACATGCTTTGAGTCAAATACTGTGAATTATGACACAAAATCCATCCTGAAGATAATCTGATCCCATTTCTGACCCAGGAATGACCTGTCCATCGCATCCAACAATCTAACCCCAGCAGCTTGTACTGTCCCCTCCCCCCTCTTTAACTGTTGTAGACCTCACTCCCTCATTCTGGTAGCTGTCATCAATCTTGCTAAAATGACAGACGACAGATGTTAGCCTTTACAAAGATCAAATCTGGTGCTTCAGGGCAGCCTCAAGACATACATGGACACACGCATAAATACACACATACTGTATATGTTTAGAAACGTGCGTATGCTGTCCTGTACTCACATACAAACACACACAAGCCATGACGTCTGACAGGTCATACAGATGGACAGAGGCATTTTGTGTGTCCCTTTTTTTATACCAGCTGCTAAATTCATTCTGACACCAGATAATGTGAGGGATACATTGGTCAGATGGTCATCAAACACAAACCAATTCAGCACTTTTACACGTACAAAAATACCCACATTTGAATAAATGAAATATGCACATTCATTTTATAAACATACATTTTCTGTTACCTTACCAGATCTGTAGCTGCTCTGGACATTGTTTGAATGGGTGAATGTATAATAGATGGATCATCTTCTGGCTTCCCGTTTCCAGAGAGAGGCTTTGAGTATTAACCATATAAAATAGTAATAAGAAAAAAAAAGTTTCAACAATGCTTTCGTGCTTGTAGAGAAGGTGACACGTATTTTGGTTCACTTCTTAAAGAGGTTATATCATGTAAAATCAACTTTTTTTGAGTTTTATATCATGTTATAATGTTATCCTGTCATCAAAAACATGCCCAGAGTCTTACTTTGACTCATTCATGCATGTTTGAGAAATCCTGTAGTGTCCTGAGGCAGCCAGACAGGGGAGCAAAAACAACCGGTTGGGACTAGAACCGCCTTTTGGGATCAGCTCCTCCTCTGGGCTGCGTCTCCAAGCTGAGCTTCCTCATCATGGAGCACACCTCTCCACCCTCCGCACCCCGCCTGTGACTCCTGCAGGCTCTCCTCAGCAACAAAGCAAACGACTTGTGAAACTGAAACTCTCTGCTGAGCTCCCAATACTACTTCTCAGTGCAGCCCTTTTCAGATTCAAAATACCTTTGAGGAAATGTATTTTCAGATGCCAAGGAAACTACGCTGAGCATCCTGCAAGCCCTGTAGAGAGAAGTGGCTGTGATGACATTCTGAAATGGGCAGGACAGAAGCGGAAGGTGGTTCTTAAAGAGACAGAGGCTAATTTCAAGGTGTTTAGAAGAGGACGTGATGAGAAGTCAAGTTTATTTTCTATTTAAACATAAAAACAGCATTTTAAAAAACAACTGAAGGTGACATAGTTACTCTATTATGGTATAGAATTTAAATATATGCCTGAGAAACACATAATATTGCCCCTTCAAGTTTAACCTGGTCACATTAAGTGGCCTTGTTTAAAAATCTGGCATTGACACCACTGTGTTCCTCAATTTTCTGTTGGATAAAAGTGTTTGCTAAAATAACAGTAGTCCAGCAGTCTGCATTTAACTCACACTATTTATCTGTTAGCATCTCTAAAGTCTGTTTTAAATAACCTTTTATGTCCCTGCTCCAGTTTGTCAGCTGAAGAATGAAGTTTGTTTAAGATGCTAATAATCCAGCTTGGCTACATTTAAACTAGCTGTCAGCTCATCAGTCATTTTTGACATTAAAAATAATAAAAAAAAGAATAAAAAACCACAGGTTCAATAATTTTTCAGAAATGTTCCACAGTACCCCATTTTAAAATGACCAGAATTTTTAAAGCTACACTTTTTTTATTCTGCAGCTTAGTCCAGTTTTCAAACAATATCATAAGATAAGATAACCTCATATCTGTTCATCAAAAACTGTCTTTTTTTGAACATATAAATGTCTTTGTATTCCAGACAGACAAGCAAAGATTATTTTCTGTCATTTAGACACAACAAAAATAATAACCGCTATGCAAACTAGTCCCTCACAGCCGTATTTACATCTTTATAAGCAAGTAGTATGGTACAATCACATTAGGCTCACCGAACATTGAAATTTTAATAAAGCAACTTTATTGTTGCCATTTCCTCTGCCCTCGTGTCCACAGTGAGTAGTGTGTACACACACACACACACACACACACACACACACACACACACACACACACACACACACACACAC
>NW_013952697.1:639465-643291 GCF_001266775.1 Austrofundulus limnaeus
TATATATGCTGCACAGACTGAGGATGTGTGAGGTTTCTACAGCTGCCTTTCCCGGGAGAAGACAGTGAGAGGCAGCACTGTCATGTCTACAACCACAGGCTATATAAATGCTCATATCTGCTTTTTATTTCATTTATTTTACCATAAAACACAAACACCTACATGCATACAGTATAAAATAAATGTGAACAGGGCAGGACAGAGCATCTGATCTTCTGCATGTATTGACAGACGAGCTGTTTCTGAATTATTTTTACAACCTCAACTTTTTGATTAATAAACAATTTGTTCATTTTTTGCTGTAAATTTGTATTCTTTTCATGTTGGTTTGATTGTGGATAGTAAAAACAACAGGTTGCTTCTCTTATAAAAAGTCCATTGAATCGTTAAATGCTGACAAACATATTTACATGTGTGGATTTTTAGAAGTCACCAGCTTGCACCCATAATACTGTTATTCATTCGTTGATTCAAATTACTTCTCGGTCCCTGACCAAACCAAATCAAGCATTGGACCAAGTACTGCAAGTGGAGAAAACACATCAAACACATCACAGCTTTTTTTATGTTTGGCTGAAATTTAAAACAGTAAATATATGAAAATGTGACATTTGTTTGAGGAATGCATTTCACCATCCTCCTTTCACGCCAGAGTTTTAAACTAAAATCGTTTTATAAGAAATGCTTAAATTGTTGCTGTTTTTGGTCAAACCCTTGAAAAGAAGACATCTCATGTGATAATCTGAAATGTTATACTCAGAGTATGTGATGTGAAACACTCTCCCCACATAAAAAGTTTTCCTTAAACATCTGTAAAAGTGGTAGAGTTCTGGCCTTTTAGCTGATAAGCTGTGGTTGTCATCTTGAATTGACTCCAAATGTAAACCAGTAATTACGTTAATAAGTTTCATTAAACCATCCGATGGTACATGGGAAACACTGTGATTTTGACAGAAATGATCTCTGAATAATTACTGGCAAAACTTCAGTTAAACATTTTGGACAATCTGTTAAAGGGGTGCGAGGTCAGGGGGTGAATATATTTTCCAGACACATAGTTCAGTTCTAAGTAACTATGTTACCTTCAGTTGAGAAAATGTTGTATATATCAAAAATAAATTTTACTTTGCATCATAGCGTCATCTAAACACCTTGAGATTGACTTCTGTCTCCTTAGGGAACCTCGTACCATTTCTGACACTCCCAGTTCAGCACATCATCACAACGATGCTTCATGCTGTTTACACCCTTTTGTTGTAAGAGGGGAGTCTTCTTGGCATTCAAATATACATTTTCTCGATGTTGTTGTTTTAATCTGAAAAGGACTGGACTGAGAAGTAATTAGTATTACAAGTTCGACAGACGTGCAGTTCCATTTAAGGTACTCAGTTTTTTTTTTCACAAATCTCTGTAACAAATAACAAAGCAAAAAAAAAAAAAAAAGAAACACTTTCACATTTTTTGCACTGCAGCCTTTGTTCATTCTGACTCACTTTGCCAGCACATGTTGTCGTTTTAGAAACAGAAAGACTCACAAACACAAAAATACAAGCAAAAACATTATCATCTGCCTTTGCATTTCAACAGTGGGCGATATGGATAATATAAACATGGTGTGTGACTTTACCATCCTCCTGATGTTTCCTTTTGTTGCACTTTCTAAGAAATAAATCACATCAAATCTGGCTTTATTGGTGTAGCATATTTTATGCATAGCAACCCACTGTGATTTCCAACAAGAACAAAAATAAAGTTGAAAATGCATAAAACTTACAAATGCACACAGAATAATTCATAAATACATATTCACACACACATTAAATAATAGGTCTAACATTAAAGCTTACATTAAAGACACAAAATACTTAATCATATGATTGTGCAAAAAGAAACACAAGCCCAATAAGGCTTTCATTTCTGCATCTAAAAGTAAAGATTTCTGAACCAGTTGGTTAGCTTTGTTTTGTTTGTTTTGTAATTTTAAAATCATCTCCTTATCGATGATCTATTACAAAGCTTTATATTGTAACTGTAATAAATGTAGTTAAAAGACATGTTGACTGAGTCTGCACTAACTCCACAAAGGACAAAATGCAACATCTGGTTTCCTTTTCAGGCCCTCGAGGGGCAGCTACAGTGACGTATTGACCAGTACTTTATGTGCCCTTCTGGGTGACACCAGGGCACGGCCAAGGTGAAGCAACGAGTCGGACGAGGAGAGGAAATGAAAGGCAGAGGAAAGGTTGATAACAGGAAACAGGGAGAAGAGGAAGAGTCGGCTGAAGAGGAGGAGGGACGGAGCAAAGAGAGCCCCGTCACATGGGACCAGACTATTGATTGAATTGTGACATTGATTAAGTATCCCCTGATTCACTATGCCATGTGTTTGTGTATGAGTGTGGGAAGCCTGTTTTATGTATGACTGACCGTGTGTGTGTGTGTGTGTGTGTGTGTGTGTGTGTATGTTAGCAGGGTTATACTGTCTGCATATGAAACCATGAGTCCATGCCGCAAACGAAGGGATGACGAAATGAAGTAGTTCTTTTCATCAATCTGTCTATTTGCATTCAAATGCATCTACATTGATGTGTGCTCTTTGGGGGGGAAAAGTGTGTTTGTGTGTGTGTGTTTGTGTGTATGTGTGTTTATAGATCTATGCCCCTAGGAGGCCTGACTTGCAAAATCACTTCATCCATCCTTCTGGGACAAAAAGGCTCTCTGTTTTCCTTTCTTTTTTCTGTCTTGTTTTTATTTTGACCCCCCAACCCCCTTCATCCCGTGCATTTTTTTCCTCCCTCTGCCTCCTTTGTGTGCACTCCTTTCTTTTTTTTTTATTCATCATTAATCCTCCAGTCTGGGTCTGGGATGTCACAGCTTCTCCTTCTCTGTTCTGCCCTCTCACCAGCCCTTTTCTTCTTTTTCCCCCTGTTGTGTGTGTGTGTGTGTGTGTGTGTGTGTGTGTGTGTGTGTGTGTGTGTGTGTGTGTGTGTGTGTGAGAGAAGGGCATGGGCCTGTCATCCTGTGCCCCTGTCACTTTGCCTCTCCATTCAGAGCATGCCGCCCCTACTGCCAGGGATAATTATCCAACCCCACCCACTCCTCCTCCTCACTTTGCTCCTCCTCCACCTCCTCTCGACACCCAGAAATCTTTCCATTTGTATTAACTCTCAGAGAAACACCTCATGCATTCAGCCTTATTGAATTAACAAAATCACCAACATAAAGATGAAGTCACAAAGAGACCAGGCTGGAAGTTTTATCCACTTTTTGTTGTAATGAGGGGGTCATGGTGGACTATGGGGTGAAGCAAGTCAGACACTGGGGCAGGCTAAATCCTGGAAGCCAGACGTTTACACACAAAAAGTGAATACTGAAGTGTACAGTAGTTGGTGTCAACCACAGACATAATACGAAAGCAAATTTCCATGTCTTTCCAAGCCAAACAATAAAAATAAACTGTTTAATGCAGGGTTGTCCAAAACTGGTCATGGAGGGCTATTATCCTGCATGTCTTCCAGGTTTCTTAGCTCCAACACACCTGATTTAAATGAATGGATGAATAAAGGGCTTCTGCACAACTTTAAGAGGTAATTCAGTCACCTAATCAGGTGTGTTGAAGCTGGGAACCAAGCAAAACATACAGGATAGTGATCCTCCATGACCAGAATTGGAAACTCGTGGTTTAATGGAAGCTGCCATGTTGATTTGAAACTTTTACAGGAACCAAACAGGTAAGCTTGACTCTTCCAGCTATAACTTTGAGATTCATGCTAAAAATCTATTCAAGTGCAGTCTCTGATGTAAACACAGTCACAGAAACTTTTCC
>NW_013952697.1:644481-646278 GCF_001266775.1 Austrofundulus limnaeus
TATATGTATATATATCAATAGACCCAAAACATACGCCAAAATGAATAGCAGTAGGCCCAATTAGAACAAAATGGTCTTTATATAGGCTGCTGTCAGTTTTGACCCTAGTGGATAAGACTTGACTACATAAAAAAAGGTGTGTTCAAACGTGGTCCTCAAGAGCCACTATCCTGCAAGTTTTAGAGCAGAGGTTCTCAAAGTGGTGTCCACAAGGCATATCCTGGGGGTCCTCAAAAAATTTCAAGAAATTGTTAATTTAGTTTTTATTTTAAAAAATGCATACGTAGAACAGTGCACTAATAAAACAAATATACTAAACCAAACAAAAAAAAAAAAAAACAATATTCCCATGACATTTAGGGGTTAAAATGGCAGCAATTTATTTTTAAAAACAGCTTGGGGTTTATGAGGGGGTCCCCAGACCAAAAGTGTTGGAGAACCCCCGCTGTAGAGGTTTCTTCGTTCCAACACACCTGATTTGAATGACTGTGGTTAACAGCTTCTGCAGAACTTGAAGAGGTAATTCAATCACTAAGTTTCCTTGGAGCATAGAAACAAGTAAAATATGCAGGCCCTTATGGACACCTGCTCTAAAGGAAGCAAATTTTTAGCTAATGCTAAAGGTCATTTAAAATACTCCACTTATATCTTACTACAATGCTATGTAGTTATTTTTCTGTCACTTTGTTACTCATCTAAACGTATAAATGCCATTGAATAACTACAATAACACCATAATAGTCATTACTGTTTTCATTTAAGACAATAGACACACCTTCAATTGTTGCAAATGCAGATACAAAAACACTGATTTCCTTTAAAATACAATTATTGCTATTTTTAATCAGTCGTTTGCAAAAAAAAAGACTGATATTCTAGGGTTAGGAGTTATCTTGATAAATGTTAATGATGAAATGGTTGTTTTATTGATATATTTTACTTTAATTAAGTGTAGAAACTACACTTTTATCACACCAGATAAAGAGTAACTGGTGTTAGAACAGAAAAACTGTGTTCCAATGAGATCATACTGTGTAAAACTGAAAATGGGCTGTGTTTATACTAATTTTACAAGCCAGCTACATTCACACAACACTTCATGGTTTGACACACAGAACACTTTTTTTCTTCTTTTTTTTTGCACGCACGTTCACACATGGGTGGTACATCATGAGGTAATTAGAGTTTCAGCATCTGAGCTCAAGGACACTTCAACGTACCAAATAAATACAAACATTAAAACAAGGATCAAAGCGTGGACTCTGCTGGATGACTTGCTCCCCTCTTGAGCCACAAACTCACATGGATACTCACACCCTGTGCGCTCGTTCTGACTTTTATCCTGTAATTGGTCTTAAATGGCAACATTTACAAGCAAAAGTAAGTTTTTTTGGGAGGAAAGTAGGCAAAAAGTGCGTCTTGTCATTTATTATTGTGCCTTTCTTCTTTCTTTTCTCTGTGCATGGTCTCTGGTCTGTCGGAGGGGAGGAAGGGAAGAAAGGAGCTCTTTCTGTCTGATGCCCGGCGACTTGTTTGTATCGATCGCAGAGGCTCAGTAGCAGAAAATAATGGGATGGTGAAAGCCTGGTAGAGAGAGAAAAAGATGGTGGGAAATAAAAAGAGATCAACAAACACAAATGTAGACACACACACACACGCGTGCATGCACACACAAAACACCTACACACACACTTATGCACCATCCTTTTTCTCTGTCCGTGAATATTGGTTCTCCCCTAACTCCTCCATGTCACTGTCAGGATGTGTGTGTGTGTGTGTGTGTGTGTGTGTGTGTGT
>NW_013952697.1:647918-650911 GCF_001266775.1 Austrofundulus limnaeus
GTCCAGACCTGTCGTATATTTTACGAGCTGTCAGTCTGCTGTTATCCAGACGGGTTTTCTTCATTAATATATTTCGTTTGAAGATATTTTGAGTTGAAAATAAATCACACTCCATAATTATGTTGACAATAGGCTATTCTGCTTGAATTAGTTATAATTTTAAATGTAATAATTTAGATGGACAATATAAATTGTCCGGCCGGCCGGCTTATGGCATGTTCGTACGAACCCTTTTTACGAACAAAAGTAAGAGAAATTTGGGATAAGAATACGAACACATTCTTGCATGAGGCCCATTGTCTACCCTCAAAAATACCACTGAGGTGTATATTTTTATTAAAATTTATTGTGATAAAAACTATAACACATAAAGTGGGGCGGCTGTGGTAGAGTGGTTAGGGGAGTCATCCTGGGACCGGAAGGTCACTGGTTCGATCCCCCGTCCAGCTGTCTCAGTTGTTGTGTCCTTGGGCAAGGCACTTCACCCCTAAATCCTCTGATGTGTGTCTCAACAGTGTATGATTGGCACTGATTAGTCTCCATAGATGATTGTTCATGTTATCTTTGTAGGATCTCTGATAGAGTGCTGTATGGATGGGTAAATGAGGACACAGATTGTAGTGTGAAGAGCTTTGTGTGGCCTGGTTGGGTAGAAAGGCGCTATACAAGTACAGACCATTCACAAAAGATACACCATAAATCTTTATGAAGATGTATCAGAACAAACGTTGCAGCCAAGATTCCTCAGGCATTGAGGTGCGTTGTTGGTGCTTCAGTGCTGTTTACCCGTGTGTATGCTGTGAATTGTACTATTGAAGTAGAACTTTTAAGATGTTTTCTAGTTCTCACAGTGGCAAAAGTGATATGACAATGGAGGTAAAGATGACGGCTTGTTCTACTAAATAAAGCCAATTTTTTAAACAAGAATTCATCCTTTGAGAATTACAAAAATGAGCAACACAATTGTTCTAAATTCTCCCTTTTTAATGCTTAGAAATTGTAGTTAGAAATCCTTTAGAAAAACTGCTCAGATGTATACCAGGTTTTGGATTGATGACCTTACTTGAGGACATGTAGAATTTTCACCCCCAAAGTTTAACAGTTTGCTTTTCTTGTGTCTTTTTTAATCATTATGTACAGAAACCTGCTAAGATCAGTAGCAGTTGATTTTGTGTTGCCTGAAGACCAAATAAAGAGCTGAGTGGTTAAATTTTTTTTTTCATTTCAAACTGAACAGAAAGGTCTATTTGTGAGAACATAGACTAGAATTCTTTGTATTGTGTTCTCTTCATTTCTGGATTCCTTGATGTAATTCCTTTGCATATATGTATTGACGTATTCCTTTCAGAAACACCAACTAGCTTTAGAAAGAAAAATAAGAAATAACTTTAGAAAAGCTGGTATTTATTCCACTCTTGTCCCTTAAACAATCTTTTAAACTAATCCAACAAATGTTTGACATTCAAGGAAATTTCTCAAAACTTTCTCTTTGGAGTGTAAAGAATTCTTCCCTTTTTAATTTAAGTTTTTTCTAAATAAAGCGCTATATAAAATACTTGTATTATTCCGACATGTCCTGGTTGAACTGTAAAAAGAAAAACGTTTTAAAGAACTAAAGCACCAAGACTTGTCTTTAGCATTTTTTATCCTCAGCTTTCATGATTTCTGAGTTTTATTTTTTATACTTTTTAACGATGTTTACTTCTATTTAAAAATAATACAGTTTTCTCACACTTGTAACCATGTCTATATAATAGACATAGTCAATTAAAATTGGCCAATTTAAAAAAAGGTTGAAAAAAATCTGCCTTGACAAACTGAGAACAAATTCCTACAAAGTAATGCCAAATAAATACGAATATACAGTATGTAATTCAGTTTAGGTGATTGAATAAATAAACACATTCTTTAAGTGATTGTGCTAATTCAGCTGAAATGAGATCAGCATAATTTCATCACTTTTCCACATAG
This sequence comes from Austrofundulus limnaeus, assembly GCF_001266775.1. NCBI lineage: Eukaryota > Metazoa > Chordata > Actinopteri > Cyprinodontiformes > Rivulidae > Austrofundulus > Austrofundulus limnaeus. The sequence goes on from NW_013952697.1 coordinate 649,890, forward strand.
ACATGCCTGCAAAGTTCTGGCCAATCACACAGAACTTAGTGCACACTCTGTGACAAAAAAAATCTGAGGAGTTCGTGCACAGAATGGATTTTTAAATGTTGTTTTCATCACCTATACTCTGACTTTAAGTACATTTTGCTATTAAAACTTGGTTCATTCTGCCAACATGTCTGTTCTGTGTTTGAGCCCAGCCTCCTCTCTGTATTTGAAAGTGTGCTTTTTGTCTGTCTGTTTTCTTCCACTTATCCGGGGTCGGGTCGCAGGGGCAGCAGCCTAAGCAGAGAGACCCAGACTTCCCTCTCCCCAGCCACTTGGGTCAGCTCATCCGGGGGAATCCCAAGGCGTTCCCAGACCAGCTGAGAAACATAGTCCCTCCAGCGTGTCCTGGGTCTTCCTCGGGGCCTCCTCCCGGTGGGACGTGCCCAGAACACCTCACCAGGGAGGCGTCCAAGAGGCATCTAATCCAGATACTCGAGCCACCTCAACTGGCTCCTCTCGACGTGGAGGAGCAGTGGCTCTACTCTGAGTCCCTCCCGGATGACTGAGCTTCTCACCCTATCTCTAAGGGAGAGCCCAGACACCCTGCAGAGGAAACTCATTTCAGCCGCTTGTATCCGCGATTCCGTTCATTCGGTCACTACACAAAGCTCGTGACCATAGATGAGGGTAGGAACGTAGACCGACCGGTACATTGAGAGCTTCACCTTCTGACTCAGCTCTCTCTTCACCACGACAGACTGGTACAGTGTCCGCATCACTGCAGATGCAGCACCAATCTGCCCGTCGACCTCCCGCTCCATTCTTCCCTGTGTGCTTTTTGTGTTCGCATCATTTCTGAGTCTACAGTAAGAACCATCATCACCATCCAGTTCTTAAAGTTTATGCAGAGCTCTTTGAGGTTGAATGCATTATGTTTTTGATGTCTCACATAACACATTGCTTACCATTGTGTTGAGAACATGTTTTAAAATAGCGTTATCCTCAACAATAAAACAACACTGGCGACTATTGTATGCCAAAAA
>NW_013952697.1:651003-653144 GCF_001266775.1 Austrofundulus limnaeus
ACTGTGTATGTGTATATATAAGAATATGCAGTGTGATTTCTTGCATATTAAAGCATTAGAATTCTGTTTAGCTGATTAAACACAGCATGTGAAAGATAAAAAAAAAACGTTTCTACAATGCATTTAGGTATAAATTACTTTAAACAAACATAACAGTGAGTCCGGCTCTTCTCCCTGAGAGCTTTACTTTCAAAAAAGCTTCTCAGTAACAAAGACACAAAAAGACGTGTAGGAACACTTTTGCTCATCTCTCCCCCACTTGCGTCGCCTGGCCGGTCTCAGCATCCCAGTGCTCTTTGTGTGGTGACGTCCCCAACAATTCCACCGGGTCCCTCATTAAGACCCAGCCACGGACTCAGGGGGGGACAGATGGGGTTGACTGCTGGGTAAACTTCAGAGAGGTCACCTTCTTCTCCTAGTGTTCCACCTCGTCTCATCTGTTGTTCCGTCCCATCCTCGGATCCTGTCAGCAGACAGTGTAAACAAGCAGAAAGGTTAGTGTTGTTTTCAACCTGAACCTTCGTCTCCCATCAGGGACAAGGAGCGTTGAGCCAATACTGCCAACAATACCATCCTTTCTTCAAAAGGCAGCTTTTCAGATGCTTCAAAAGGGGAAACTTTGCGATTTTGCTGCCTAACTCGTAATGAACAAAAATAACAGTAAAAAAAACAAATTTAGGCACTTATTGTTCTTTATTCTTACATTAGTATATTGTCTAAACACTCTGAATTGCAAACCAACCCAATACTCTGATTGGCTGAAGACTGGAATAACTGTGTTCATAACCTCTGCATACTAATAAAGTAAAAGATCCTATTAAAACTCTCCCTGTGGCCATATTAAAATCTCCTCCATCAAACATCCCTCTTGCCTTTTATAGCACTGCTCTTTCCAGAGTCAGTGTATTGTGTTTCAGTGGTATGTATGAACATATAAAAGCCTTTCTCTGTTCTCCCAGCCATTGTCTGAACTGCATGCTATATGTTGGCTGTCACATGAAAAAGAAGATGACCATTTCAGGTGTCACTATCCCACTGTGATCCATAACAGAGAGCAATTTTAATGCAGCGGTTAATTACAATATGTCAGCCGACCTGCTCTCTACTTCTACTGCTGCAGAGATGCAACTGCACAAACTTACTGCGCATGGAGAAAGTGGTGAGCATACAAACACTCAGAGGCAAACAGAGCAAAAGGTTCTACAGCAAAATAAATAAATAACTAAATAAAAAATAAAAAAACACAAGATAATTTAATTTAGACTCAAAAACTTTGCATAATACAACATGTTAATCTGTTTTTAGTTCACCGAAAAATATTGTATTTATGTGTTTTCTGCATCTGGCAGCTGATTCATTCCTCTGAGAGGAAACTGATGAAAAACAACTTTAAGCACAGAAAGAAAAAATAAGCAGATCCAATTAAATCATGAGGAAAAACAAACGGTGTAGAAAAAAACGAAAGTATGTGGTCCAAAACCTCAAATTCCTTAAAAAAACTTGTGAAGGAAAAGTCAGTGTTACACAGATTACTTTCAAACACAAACTAAATAAGACAGGTTGCAGATCGAAGACTGAAGAGTGATTTGAGACCATTAAAAAACAGATGCTGCTAATGACGTCTCTACAAACTTCCTCAGGTTTTTTATCAAACTGTTTTTTTGTCTTTTGAAACCTTGGTGATTTCAAGTTGGAGCTATTTTTTTTCATATAGTGCCTTATCAAGATTTCAAAGTGCTTCACACTACAGTCATTCTGACACACCGATGGTGGTAAGCTACATTGTAGCCACAGCTGCCCTGGGGCACACTGTTCACCACCAGATCCTCTGACCACAAGCAGTCAAGGCAGGTGAAGTGTCTTGCCCAAGGACAAAAGGACTGAGATGGATGGAAAGGAGGGGTTGAACCAGCAGCCCACAGGTTACAGGACAACTCCCCAATTCACCGTACCACAACCATTTTACAAGGAACCTGAACTGCGTTTCATATGAGTCATTTTTATTTCACCTACTTTGTTGTCAGATTGTCCATTAATACCCAAAAATGCTTTATGCTTGTTTGTGATTACTTCATTGCAGCTATTCCAAAATACGCACTTCAGCAAGTAATTGGTTATTTTGAATATATACTGTATACTAT
>NW_013952697.1:654714-657242 GCF_001266775.1 Austrofundulus limnaeus
TATATATATATATATAGTCATGGTCTGTGTTTATTTCTCCTTAGTTTTCTAGTGTTTTCAGTGTTTCCCTGTGTTTCACTGCCATGCAGCCCCACCCTCTCACACCTGATCCTTCTTGTGTCTCCCCAGGTGTTTCCGATTGTCTCTTAATTTGTTTGCCTTTATATTTGGTGTCTTATCCTCAGTCTGTGTCCATTCATTGTACCGTCTACACGGTCAGTTGTGGTTATCCTCCGTGTTACTTGTGCTGTTCCCTGAAGAATGTAAGTTTTGCTGCTACAACCTCCCTCCCTTGGTTTATTAAAATACCTTTTTTGGAGTTTTGTCTGAGCCATGGGTCCTTTCTTGCTACAACATCACAGAATGAACGGACCAACAAACACCCAGCCTGCAGGCAAATTTTCTTTTTCGGGACTGCCTTCCACCTTTCGTTTTGGGTCTTCGACAGTCCAACCATTCACCTTCAGTCGGTGTTCTCCTCCCCCTGCCTCTGAGGAGCCGGTCCCGTTGCTGCCACTGTGGGAGGATCAGGTGACCCACTCACTGATTAAAGGCTCTCTGACAATCCTCAAGTGGACCTCCTCCCTCACCGGTAAGCTGCCTTTTTGCCAGCAGATTGAGGACGTCTTGGCTGGACGTCCAGACCTGCTGCTCCTGCCTGGCCACCAAAGGGTCCTCAGTTATGCTCGGAGGGTCCTGGCTGAAAGTTCTGGTGCACACCCTCCCACCCCTCTGACTATTGGGCCTCCTGAGTCTGCTGGGCCTTCTGAATCGTTTCCTGAGCTTCCTGACTTAATGGTCCCAGTTCCTGAGTCGGTGGTCCCAGCGGTTCCTGGGTCGGTGGTCCCAGCATTTCCTAGGTCGGTGGTCCCGGCGGTTCCTGGGTCGGTGGTCCCGGCGGTTCCTGGGTCGGTGGTCCCGGAGGTTCCTGAGTCGGTGGTCCCGGTCGTTCCACAGTCAGTGGTCACAGTGGTTCCTAAGTTGGTGGTCCCGGTGGTTCTACAGTAGGTAGTTCCACAGTTGGTGGTCACAGTGGTTCCTGAGTTGGTGGTCCCGGTGGTTCTACAGTAGGTAGTTCCACAGTTGGTGGTCTCGGTGGTCCTGGAGTGGGAGGTCTCAGTGGTCCCGGAGTGGGAGGTCTCAGTGGTCCTGGTGGTTCGAGGGTCATCGTCCATCGCCTCCTCATCTCCTCTGTCGCCTGCGTTCACTGTCGCTGACGCTCTGGCTCCAGCAACCTCCGCCGGCTCCTCGTCTGCTCCCGTCTCCTCCCTTGGCTCCTCGTCTGTTCCCGTCTCCTCCCTTGGCTCCTCGTCTGCTCCCGTCTCCTCCCTTGGCTCCTCGTCTGTTCCCGCCTCCTGCCTTGACTCCTCGTCTGTTCCCTCCTCCTGTCTTGACTCCGCCTCTGCTCCCGCCTCCTCCCTTGGTTTCACCCCTGTTTCCACGACTCTCTTGGACCTGAGATGTTTTCTGAGCTGCCTTATGTATCATCTGTGCATTACATTTTATAAGCTTTTCAAAATATGAGAACGGACTGCTACTTTTCTTTCTCGTGTCATCAGTTTCCAACATTTAGGGAACATTCAATAAGAGCATCCTGCACATCAAAAAATGATGAAAGGGGGGTACTGAGGACTGGGAATGTGCTGAGAAGAGACTGAATGAAACTTTTCTGCACTCCTACTCTAATTACTCAACAAAATGTATTTATTGGCTAAAATTATATATTTTGGATGGTGTCCCCTGTAAGGTAAAACTTATTCACTTCCATGCATGTCAACATATCAACATAACTGGTAGAAGGAACTCAGAGTAACCCTGGGGTAACTGTGTGACCCTAAAAATACATGGAGAGAGAACATACAAAACAACTATTACAAGTTTATTTTGTGATTTAGCTGTCTGTGCATTTTTTTGGTATCTCATTTCCAAGAACCAATATTGGAAAACAAAGTAGTAGTCATTTTTTCCTTTTTTTAATTGTCAAAAATGGATGAGATGATGTGACTCCCTGTAAATCATGGGTACAGCAGGTTAAGAGTTTAACTCGCTGTTGACAAATTCTCAGACTCCTGTTTTTTTATGTTCCTTTAATTTTATTTATCTGCAAAAACAATATCTTGTTTGTATCCAACATTGGCGAATGTGTGCTGTCAAAATCTTAAGGCCTTCTGAACTGCACACCAGCCTGAGACATACTTCAAATAATTATTATGAACTGCCGGGTGTGTTTCATTAAAACAATGGAATGGTCCTTACAGAAGACATCTAAAAAAATCATTTGATCTTTTTTGACATAAACTCACTGGCAAAATAAAATTAATTAATTAGCTGTTTTCTCATATTTTCACACTCGAAGTTGGCAGCGAAGCAGAAAAACAGCAAACGTCCATTAACAAAATAGAATAACATATAAAATATATTGAAGTGGATCAGTGTATTGTTACACCCCTATAAAACGCCACAACCGCACTGGATCTGTATGCCAAGTTGTACAGATTGTCTGTAAATTGCACAGTCTCCCCCCCCCC
>NW_013952697.1:657282-659669 GCF_001266775.1 Austrofundulus limnaeus
CCCCAATTTTGATTACATACAGATTTTTAGAGAAATCTCTTGGATTTTTTTCCCCAAACCCAGCTTCAAATGTATTTTATGTCTCAGAGCTGGGTTGTGAGGAAATGCTAAGTTCTCTGCCCCCTCCTCTCACTGAACTGTCCAATGCTCTCACCTCATTGCCCTGCTCCACCTGAGATGATGTACCCTCCATCTTTTATCAAATAAAAGTACTACAGATTTTTAATCAAATTTACAGATTTCTGAAGATCAGTATACAGGGTAACGTATGAATGTACATGCTCAAACCCCTCCACAACCTACCACACTCATCCTTGACTTGGTCCCAGAGAGCCATGATTGGTGAGGCCCAAGTATGGTGCACTCTGATGCACTTGAAACGTACAGTCATGTGAACATACCGCTGACATATAGTGTGTTGAGGATGTGAGAGAACATCTCAGATGTCCAGCATTGTGTCTGCATTCACACAGGTGGTTTTCCAAATTGGCTGTTATTAACCACATCCTACATCAAGTAGTTCACTGAACATCTCTGAGCGTTATTATCCTGTGTGAAGTGAAATTAGTGTTTTAAGAAGCTGGAGTGTTGCAAGATCCTGTAGGTGGGTTTGTTCTCACAAATGGGTTTTGACGATGGTTTAGTGGAGTGGTTTCCAACCTAGGGGGCGCCAGAGTGTGCCCATAACCTTGTCTGCTGAGAGGTTGCTCAAAGTTTATTTGAATAATTAAAACTCTGTATAACTTAATAACATAATCTTCTTTTTATTACATTTTTTTAAATAATAGTAACTATTCACTTTATTCTTTTATTTTGATGAAGAGATAAAGGTTGAACATGTCTTTTGGGAGAGATGGGGAGCTGCGAGGGATTGGGGAGCTCAGCTTGGCTTGGAAGTAAGAAATGGGGGATTTGAGGGAAATAGGTTAGAAACTACTGGTTTAGTGTATCAGAGCCCTCATCTAACGACTCCCCCCCAATCTCCCTCACAAAACACGCACACAACATTTTACATGTTCAATAGTCTTAGCTCCACACTTCCACCCTCTTGTTTCAGTTAAGATGCTTCAGCATAAGAATAGAACTTCAAAAGAGCATTTTTTCTCTGATTGACCACAACAAAACAGGACAGGACATTTCAGAATGAAGAAAATAAAAGCAGAACAGTCACAGAATCACAAATCACAAAATCTTTGGGGTCAAAAATCAAACATTGGATTCATTTTCTATAATCAAACTTTGATCATAATTAAAACAAAGCCTCTTCAACACTAAACTTGTCTCTGTAGCTTCAGGAAAAGTCATGGCCTGTATTTGAACATTTATGATATTTACAGAATGTAAAGCCACCAGCTATTTGCTGAGTTCCATCCTCTCCACTCCCTCTGACATTGTTTCTCTGTGCTTTTGCCTATTTTCCACAGCTTGAGTAAACACTGCCAACTCTTTATTAGCACTCTCATCACAGTCTCTCTTTCACTCTGTGTCTCTTTCATCCCCTCTCACTCTGTCTCTGTGTGTCTCTGTTTAAACAGATGAATGTGATTAGAGCCAGTTTAAAACGACATTGGAAGTTTGTGTGTTTAATGAGTCAAATAAAAAGGCACGGTAATGCTGTAGGCCTTATTATGATGTATTTGTATGCTGATCTGTGTATGTGGGGCACTCTAACATCTCTGCTGTGTTTATTTGATTGTGCAGATAATCAGATGATTGACTGTAAAATCTGGCTTAAGTAGTGATATTCTCCTCTGACACAGCATGGCATGCAGCTACTAACATGTCTGTGCTTAAGATGTTCTTCTGAAAGGAATATTTTATTTTTCTTATGCACTAGTATCCTATAGTAATACACAAAATAATGCCATTTTAAAGGTCAAAAATGAGTGTGTTGTTAGATTTTGTTGTCCTTTTTAACTAGAAGAGACAATATCCATTTCTATAATAGGCATTAATTGTTTTTTGTTTAACTAACATGTTTATAACAACTTGATACTTCTCATTTTCTAATTACAAAGTTTTTTTCACGTAAGAACAGGCTTCAAGTAGATTCAAAGGTACAATGACAAATGCAGAGAAGACTAAAAATATGAATTTAGTGTGCAAAAATGCAGTTGTGCAAATCTTAACTTTTGTCATTCGCATGCACCAAATTTGCAGTCTTGTAGAAACCTTAAGGAACTCAGATAAAAACTAGAAAATTTAGTTAACTGTACTTTACTTGAGTAATTATTTTTCAGACGACCTTTTACTTCTACTCATTAAATTATCACACATTTACATGTACTTTCTACTCCTTACATTTTAAAAATGCAAAACATTTTTCATTTCTATTTTACTTTGGTCTGTTTGGCAGACCTATTAAGATGAAAGTGGCTATATATATA
>NW_013952697.1:660425-668447 GCF_001266775.1 Austrofundulus limnaeus
CTTGTATATACACACATGTTCACAACTGCTCACAGACAGGTGTTCTGATCCGGGGGGTTCTGATATGTCACTGAGTGTGTATATACATGTATGTCTATGTGTATATACTGACAATATTTATGAATGTAGGCATGTATGTATGTATATCTTTATATATGTATGGGTATGTGTATATTTTTATATTTGCCCTCCATGTATTTATCCATTTATTTTTCAGGTGAGCGGACAGATGTTGGGTGTGTGGTCATTTATCCAGCTATTTTCAACCATTTATCCAAAGTCAGGTTGAGGAGGCGGTCAAGGAGAAAAAAAAATCCCATAACCCACCAACATTATCACGCTTATTCTGAGTGAATCCAAAGTTTTCCCATCCAATGAATTTTAAGTCTTCATCAAGGGCTGTGTCTCAATTCAGGGGCTGGGTCCTCATGAGGACCCAGCCCCTGAATTGAGACACAGCAAAGGTTGTATCTGAAACACTTCCAAGGGGAGGCAACCAGAAGTCCTTTCTGTAATGATAAATTAAAAGTTGATGATTTTAACCTGTTAGTTTCAAAATATTCTACAAATAATAATTAATACTACCACATACTTCCACAAATTTTTGTTACCTTTCTCAACCTTTTGAGACATGTTGCTAATCAAAATGTTCCAAAGTAACCTTTTTTTCCAGAAAATAGTTATTTCTTTTTTTTTCATCGTGTGATATATGTTTTATTCTGAATAAAATGTGTTTAACAATTGCAAATCACTGCATTCAGGTTTTAATGAAATTTTACACACTTTTACTTTTGCACGTTTTTTATATTAATCTATATTGTCATTTTAGAAAATGACTCAAATTATTGTCATCATTGACTCCTTACCATTTAAGATTTCATTAAATCAGCAGTTCAAATCATTAGCCTTATCAGCAGCATCTTTTCACCCATCAAAATCAATAACACATCTGTAATAAAATCCATCAGTCAACAGGCATCATTGTTGCTTTCACTTCATTTACTGTCATTACCAATAGCATTGCAACTGTCATTCATAACATTTCTAAAAGCACAATGTGAAAGTGGATGATTTTTATTGCTAATATTGTCATAAAAGCTGTCATAATTGTTCCAATATTATTGCAGTAGGGAATGGCTTTGATATTAGTCACCTTGAGCATCACTTACATTCCTTTTCTTTGTCTCTTCTCCTGGTTTCTGGTTTATTTCCTTCCCCACAGAGTCTACAGCGGCATCGGGCCATGTAAATGTCAGGGGTCAAGTTTACGTCTGCGCCAAAGTGCCGGCCACCCTGGGCCACAGTAAAGGTCAGCACCATGATGACAGCTGGTTGATACCGTTTTGGAGGAGTCACTCATGAGTCACTGCTCCAAATTCTATGTGTGGCATTAACATCATTTTTCATGTTTGTCTGTCTGTCTGGTTTTATTTTCCGATGCTGTCTTGACAGATTTGCACAGGATGGGGAAAGGTCAACATATATTGTTAACTGTCTTTGTATGTTTTTTTTTTCTCTTCTTGTTTAGTGGTAATACAGAAGTTTGAAATACAGAGGATTAATTTAAAAGCATACAAAGATAGAATATTTAAATGAACATTTTTATAATATTTAAAGTTTTGGTACACAATCTGTTTTCCTCTTTCTGAATAAGCTTTAAGACAGGTGAGTTTACCAAAGAGAATGCAGTATTTGCAATAACTGAAATGTAAAAGTGCTACACATTTGAAACATTGGTACATTAAGAATTAATTGGCACCTCACATAAGCAGATGCAGTATTACCTCAATGTATCTTGTTGAAACTAAAAGTATATGTATATAAACTGGTTAATTTGAAATGATTGAATAACTATCATTAGAAACATTGGAAGTATAAAGGCTGGTTTATACTTCTTGTCCCACATCTTTTACCCCCCGCTGAGTGAAAAAAAGGTGCGTAACTTTCGTCTGCACTCCCACTGCTATCACCCGGTGACAGCTGTCCGATACATTGCCCCCAGTCAGCACTCCGAGATGCGGAGGTTGCGGCTCGGTGCGTGTGATTGGTTCAAAGTTTGTGGGCGTTTTTGTTTGGTGTATCACTCCGTTACCCGGTACTCACTTCCAGAGGCCGGTTTTTGTTCGTAAACATGGATAGCTTTGAAGAGAAACTCGCCGAGATTTATTACAGAAGCTTAAATATAAAATCACACTTGTGTTGCTTGACGTCTGCGGTGGGAGGGCAGAGGGAGGGATTACTATCATGTAACCCCCACGTCTTTTCCAAGTATAAACACTCAATGCAGTTGGTGACATAAACACAATTATGTCATCGCTGGTCCGCAGCTGCATATTTTGCATGAAGTATAAACAAACCCTAAACCAGCCTTAAAACAGCGCATAAAATCAACATTGTTGTTCACAACTCCTTCTGTTTGCTGACTGGCCCGTTTGAAATTTTATTGGAGAAATATATGTCAATGGGAGAAAGACCAAACAGAGCAGAGAAGGGAGATTAGAATCAAGCAAAATTGCATATAATGTCAGGCCAGGTACACCCTTCATGGTTAAGTCCTTTGATCTTTGAATGGTACAAAATTAGCCCAAATGAGCAGCAAGTCAAGGGGGTGTGGTCTAATATATATCAATCATTCTACCCCATAAATACCCAATCAATGTTATGCTGCTGTATTTGGACTGTAAAAACGGAGACCCACTTAGAAGAGTTCTACATTTTTCTTGTGACTGTTTGATGCTAATTCTGTTCTAGACTTCATGAAATTGTAACAAAAGAATGTAGTTTAACAGTGATTTTCTTACCTTTGTTGAAAATTTTAGGGAAAGCTTTGCCCTACTAGCAATTTCATACCAGCCGTTCCTTGGACATGTTATATTTGTTTGTCATTTGTTGTTCAGAAAGTACACAATCAGAAAAAAAAAATTACATCAGTAAAAGAAAAGAAAACAATGGCTCTCCAGGTAGTCTATTTCAGAAAGGACAAGAAAAGCACTTTATATGCAAACTGTACCAAGTGTATTTAAATAACCCCTATATGCCAGTCCACTTTGTGTTCTCCAGCCTTTACTGATTCCCTCAGCCTTTTGTCCAACCCACCCCAATTCCTGGCAGAATGAATATCTACACTCTGCCGCACCACAGGGGGTCTAATGTGTGTGTGCTGTAAAATAGGAGAAAGCATTTAGACAGCATATGTATGCTCTAGCACTCGAGCAACAAGCGCTTTTTCCTCCACATACACACACACACAAAGGTTAATAAGACCACTAGCCATGGGGCGTGGCTGCATAGCCCACCCTCCATCTCGCTAGCCAGGCTCCATGCTGAGCCACCACGCCCGCCTGACATTATGCATCCACCAGGCTACGACAGCTCACATATGGAAATCCAGTACCACTGGTGGGGAGGGACTGCAAGGGCTGGATAGAGAAATGTTAAGGTAGAAATATATGTCACACGTCATACAGAAATGTAGGAGAGTGTATCAGAGATTGACTCAAATCACAGTTTGTTTGTAAGACAGCATTTTCTGGAAATGCATTTTGGGAGGTGGGGATATGGATTTCTAAAGCAGTCAGACAGAGTATAAAGACTGATAGCAGGGTTACACTTTGCTCCCTGTACAAAATGTCAATCATGTGCAAAATATGAGAAAACCCACACATGCACAAGCAGAACATGTAAACTGCACACACAAAGACCCAAGCCCAGTGCCAAAAGGACTTGTTTGGTGTGGAGCACTACTGTGCAGCCCTTAGGGAAAATATGCTTTTGTTAAAACAATGTTGAAAAATAAACTGTTTAGTACCAATGTTCAATAGACTTAACAAAAACATCTAACATTCATACAGATTTTTAATACAATTGGCTTTTTATTTTGAAATAAAATTAAGAAAAAAACTGAATAATCACGTTGTTTTTTTTTTCTTTTAATTGTTAAAGCAAAGGTAAGCTTTATATTTTGTTAGTTCAACATTTGGTACCTTCATGGCAGAACAAAAAATCATGATAGTTTTACTAAGCACTTTAGAAATGGTCTCATCGTGGAAATGTTTGTCTTATTTAGAGGGAGTCGATGCATCTCATTGAGAGCTGATGGTCTTTTCATGAACAAAATTAAGAGTGGCTGGAAGAAGACGGCTTATAAACATAAACCATTCCTAAAGAAGATATTGGAAATGGCTGCAATCAAACCTTATCCTGCATAACTATTAAAGCAGTTTTGTTCACGGTAAGATCGACTTTATCTAAAGACAAGAGTGTAGTCTTTTTTCAGTTTTTCTATTGTTGTCTTAGTATTATTATTAGTTTTAAAACAAAACAGCATCTGATTATTTGTTTTTCTCAACTTATTTTTAAACAAGAGAAAAAAAGAGAAAAAAACACAGATTCTGCACAGATTTTGTTTAATTTTTTCGTAAAATGATTTTGTTGTGGAAGTGAAGACACAGAGGTCAAAACATACAGGTTGTTTTGGAGCTTCAATTAATCGTTTTTTGTGTCCAATTAATCTTTGTGTTCATTCCTTGATAACTATTTTTGTGTTCTTGATCAAAAATGATCACACCAATATATCTGATTATACAGTAAATACACAATCATGCACATCATAACCTACTATAATGATGTAATTTCTTAAATCTCTTGTTTGTTTTTTATGACCTATAGGCTTCATTCCACTGAGCTCATACAACTTATTTTTGTGTAAAAAAATAGGGAAAAAAAAAAAACAATATTTTGACTACTAAATTACAGCTGAAGTGTTCTATTCATCACAGGCTGTTCAAACGTTTATTTTTCAATTTTCAATCGTTTAACATTTGTAATAGTGGTAGAATACAGTATATAGGTCAAATCTGATAGGTCAAAACTGACAAGTATGATTATATCAGTGAAAAGTGACAATTGCATCACTAACAAATGCAAAAAATGTATCTTTCAAATGTTACATTTATGTGTAAAATGCACGTTAGTCAATACAAGACTGTGATTTTATGAAGTTTGCAAATACATGACCTGCATTTCAACAACAAACCAATCTTCCTTCTCAGGTGGAGATGAAAAATAAGATATGTTTCCACTCTTTGAACAGCATGTAACTGCAACTTCAGCAGGGTCTACTTCCCATCACCGAATTGTTCCACATTGGTTGCATCACATATTCTCCTGTAAATTATCATCTGTATCAACTTCCATACTTCTCTCCTCATCACCAGTGTCATGATCCAAGACATGATCCATGTTCTCGATAACAGTATATGTCAAGGGAGCTGGTCCCAAAAACATTTTACTGAAGGATGAAAACACTGTGGTCCCATTATATTTGTGACATTGTGCACACATTTCATATTTTAAAACAACCTAAATCCATCAAAGTTAATATAACTTAATCAGTTTTATAATGTTTTAATCACCAATTTATCAAAGGGCTGAGATGAGTCCTATGAACCTTTTCAACTAGTTGAACTCCAGTGTTAGGATTGTGTTGTCTCTTTTTCTGTTTTCTCTTTGTGTCACCACCCCTCAGTTCTCCTCAGCTTGTTTCCATGCCATTTCTCAGTTCATCATCCTCACCTGTCTGTGATCACCAATCAGTCTTCCTTCCAGGTGTTTGTCATTTCCTCTTTCCCTTTGTTAGTATAAATACCGTTCATGTCCTCCATACCCTCTCTGGATCGTTACATGGATTTGTCCATCTGTCTTGTCCTTTGTGTTTCCCTGTGGCTCCTAGTGTTTTGTTATTTTAGCTGTCCTGTCAGCTCTTTGTTTTGTTTAAAAAAAACATTTTATTTTTAACCCATCCTCCATCCGGATCTGGGTTCATTCTCGCACCACAAATGTGACAGAATGATCCAGCCAGCTTATGAACCCACCGGGAGAATGAGTTTTTTTTGAGTTTGCCAAAAAAGAAAACCTTTTTTTCTCCTTAAAAGTTCGGCTCAGCAGGATCAGCTGCCACAGCTCATAATCCAGGTGGGTGGTTTCCAGATGGCACCTCTTCAGCACGCCCAGAGATGTGAATACCAGGGTCTGGAGGTTGAGGTCATCCCATCCCCTCTCCTTGTGGAGGAAGAGGAGAAAAGGTCCAGGACTAAGTTCTGGGGGTCTCGCCTTGCAATCAGGTCTGCACCACTGCCACCTGGGGAGAAGGACCAAGCATCTGAACTGCCACCTGGATCCTCTCAGTGTCACTGACGGTGCCCCCCGAGTACCCAGAATATGACCCCAACTACGATCCTGAGAGTGATCCCTTCTGTCCCGAGTTTGTTGGGTACTGTTCCACCGAGCCGATGGGTCCCTGCTCCATCGAGACAATAGTTTCCTGCCCTCCAGCGTCACCTCTGAAAGGGTCTCGGACTCAGCCTCCTTCAATGTCACCTCCGAGAGGGTCCCGGACGTCACCTCCTCCAGTACCGTTTCCGAGGGGGACCCAGACACCTCTCCCCCCAGTGCTGCCTCTGTGAAGGCTCCTGAGACCTCCAGCCGCCAGCGCCTCCAAGAGGGTCGAAGCCTCCACCTCCAGTGCTCCCAGCGCCTCCAAGAGGGTTGACAACTCCACCTCCTGCACTGTCTGTGACACCGAGAGGGTCGACGCCTCCACCGCCATCTGCGCTCCAAACGTGACATCTAGAGGCAGCTGCTGAAGGCAAGTCAAGCAAGTTGAAAGCCTGGCTGTTCTTAAGACAAAGGTATGGTGTTGGAGGAGCTCGGTGAGACTTTGGATGGAAACTTGATTGGCTCCAAGTAGAGTCTAATAAAGCAGTGTTTCCCAAATCTTTGAGCTTTTGACCCACAAAATACCAGCAACAGAGACCTGAGCTCCCAGCTGTTGTCGATTAATAAACATTGTTTTCACGTCAAATAAACAAGAGCATAGGAACATTATTTTTGTCCACTACACTAATCTATTTTGTAACAACAAAGGCAAAAAAATGTTGTCGTTTTTTAGTGAAATTAATTCAGAAAACATTTTCAGGACCCCAGCAAGAAGTTTCAGGACCCCACTGTGGGTCCCGACCCCAACTTTGGGAACCACTGTAAAACATCTGGTGGCTAATGCAGGGGAAGCAGCACTTTACATACACTACGTATGGTAAGGCATGAGTGTTCTTGACATCAACCAACAATGTCAGGCGGTGGAAGGAATACTTTGATGACCTTCACAATCTCATCATCATCTCTTCCATGGAGGAAGCTGAGTCTGGGGACATTAACGTTTATATGTCCATAACAGCAACCAGGCTCCAAAACCCAATAGAGCAGGGGTGCCCAACCTTTTTGAACCAAGAGCTACTTTTGAAGTCAGCAGTTTGCCGAGAGCTACTCATCCAGTCTCAGTATCAAAAAACATAATTTTGTCTCCCTACTCCTCACTTCTTTAAAGTAAATAAAACAGAACATAATGTGTTGCTAGTTTTATTTAATTTAAAGTATTGTCAAACAAAACCATCTACTTAACCATATATTTACCTACAAAAAAAGAAAAGACAAAATCCTTACTTAACTCGTGACAGAGAAACAGGAGAGTGATGCTCGAATAAAAAAGGATCAATTTTTTTACCTCCTTCAATTAGTACTCCCTGTAAAGTGCCAGCTATGAGGGCTGAAAACCTGCCCAGTGAACCACAGACTTAAATAACTTTGGAGCTGGGGAACCTGTCTCCATTTATTCAAAGAACTCTCCTCTCTTCTCTCCAGACAGGGGAGGAAAAACAAAACAAAAAACTATCTATCCGGGTCAACATGGCTACAACAAGAGTACCGCCCTTTTTTCAAAGTCAAAGCACACAATATAAAACTCTCTCGTTTAAACTATTACAAAAAGTGACTTACGATGGTGCAGATTCACAACAACTATTTCAAACCTCAATGTCTGTGCAGCAGCATGCAAGATGGTGTGTCTTCTGCAGGTGCTGGCCCTCACTGGTCCAGACTGCTGGCTCCAAAGGGCCATTCAAAGAGTTTCACCTGTTTCACCACATGTAAGACAAGACACACACACACACACACACACACACACAC
>NW_013952697.1:669447-673118 GCF_001266775.1 Austrofundulus limnaeus
CTTCAAACTAATGAAATATAAAGTTATTAGGGAGGAAAATCCACCTGGATAACAGCAGACTGACTGCTGTAAAATATACGACAGGTCTGGACCACTCATGAATTTTGTTTGTATCTGAAAAAAAACTAAGAATACGAAAACATTGGTGAATGCCACAAATTTTCCTAAATCACTCGTACGCACAACTTAAGAACAAATCTGTGCATACGAACGGTTCTTGCATGAGGCCCAACGTCAACCATCCTGGACAACTGCACGTCTTTATATAGCTGCCACAACCTCACTTTTTTTTAAATCATGGAAAAGCATGTCTGCAGCATCAAACGCTTCTTTCATAACTTGGTCATTGCTGGAATACCTTTTTTGTGTTGAGGCAGGATGGGCTACATCAGCCTAAACTCTGGTGTGAAAATCGATGCTGTGCAGTTTTAGGAGGAAATCCGTGTTTGTGCATTGTTTTGAAATACCGTTCCACGTTATCCTTTTTGGACAAGGCAGCACTCGAATTGCATATGAGTCCTCTTCCCACTCCAGGTGAAATTAATAAGTTTTTGTTTGTTTGTTAGCTGTCTTTCGTTCATTATTTTCCACCTCAAGATCATGTTTTAAACACGTGACCCTAAAGTCTCGCAAGATCATGTTCGGAGCGCTGTCTCACAGCACCCAAAACTCGCGAGACTACTCTCCTCTGAGCTTCATTCTAACTCCAGCAGAAGCGGTGGAGGTGGGAGGTGGGAGGAGTTTACATTCCTGAATGCGCTCCTTCCGCTCTCCTCCTCCCACCTCTACCACCTCTGCCGGAGTTAGAATGAAGCTCCCGGCCGGAGTGCAACTTGCTCAGCTGCTAGAGCAAGTTGCGCTTGGTGGGCACCTGGGAACGAGCTCGCGGGCGACGACTGGTTAGGCACCCCTGCAGTACAGTGTAGAAATGAGCCTAATGATATACAGCTGGTGTTGCTCAACCTCCATACCAACTCAGATTTCTTTCTTGCAAAGAAGTGAAAACACATCTTCTTAAAATCACATGAAAGTATTACATGTACGACTGAGTGAAAGTGAAATAAACAATACAGAACTACTATTAAAAATTAAAATAAGAATTTTACTCAATGCTGAGTTGTGGTGAGTAGCATGCCATCTTTAATTCTGAACTTTCCCACTTTCTGGAATTCCCACAAGAGGGGCATTCCAATTTAAATTTACGACTTGTACATGGGGAATTCCCACTTCCTGGTATAACTGGGCTGCAGCAAAAATATAGCGAAATTGAGGTTTTAAATGGCGAATTTTGCCAGCTGCCGGCTACTTTAGCAGTGGGATGCCATCATTTTGTATGTAAAATAATCAATCTACCTTACAAGAACTTTAAAGCAGCATATGCTTGTTTTAAACATTTATACTTCCTTGAAGCTCTTGCAGATCACATAAAATGACATGGTGGATCACATTTGGCCCCTGGGCCATAAGTTTGATACATGTGCCCTAATCACTCCACCATGTTAATATGGCAGTTCCACAAAGTGAACTTCAAAGTATCAAATACCATTTTAAACAAAAAATATGTATACATTAAGAAACAGAATACAGTAAAAATGAATGATGTTTTAAAGGAGCAGTATCAAGTAGAACTTCTTTTTTAATTTTAAATCATGTCATAATGTCATCCCCTCCTCAAAAGCATACCCCTTGTATTGCTTAGACTCATTTAGGCATGTTTGTGAAATCCTGTAATGTTCTGTGGTAGCTATTCAGGACAACAAAAATGGCTGGTTGGACCTACAACAGCCTTCTAGGTGCAGCTCCTCCTCTGAGCTGTGTCTCCAAGCCAAGCTAACACATCACAGAGAACACCTCCCTCATGACTCCTGCAGGATATTGGCAGCAACAACAGAGGTTCTGTTTTTCTGAGCCATGCACTCCTGTGGCCTTGCGTTGGTTAATATAAAGGAATCTGAATGTGAAAAGGTAACTAAATGATGAAAAGTTTGGTATTTATTGATCATAGTTTCAAAGATTTACATGTGTCTGCAACATAATCATTACACATTTATTGATTAAAATGAACGCAAATATTTGTTTGTGATAGTTTCTTACATAATGCACCAGATTATATTACACTACCACATTTTGTGACAATTGCTGCAAATTGTAATAACATTATTACATATTAATAATACATATAATATTACTACAGTTTGAAGCCCAAGTTTATTACATTATTACATATTGTGGTGTCAGGGAATTTAATAGTGGATAAAAACGAAATTATCATTAAAAGATGACGCAATTCAAACACTCATAAGTATGCTAACAATGTTCTCGTCTGCCCAGGTTAGCTGAAAAACAACTCACATTTTTTTGTTTGGTCTATGTGTGATCTACAATTAGAAATTTTAACGCATATTTATTTATAAAATGTGGTGTTAGCTAGCTAAAGAACACATATCATAATACAAGTTAAGAATTAGCTTAACTTTGACAAGTGTGTATGTGAGGATGACTGGGACATATTTTACCTGCTGAAACATCGCCTCTGTAATCGCTCCGGTTCTTCAAAAAACATACTTTCCGGATCTGATGTGGGATCATTCAACTAAGGTTCAATTGTATCCTGAGTTTCTACTTTCTAAATTGAATATTGTATAATATCACTACTTTTTATTATTACTACAGCAAAATACAATACTCCTAAGACCGTTTGGAAATAGCATAAAGCTGCTGTGAGAAGTACTGAAATGGACATGACGGAAGCTGTAGGAGGTTCTTAAAGACACAGAAGTCAATTTCAAAGTGTTTAGAAATGGCTGTGATGGGAAGTCAAATTAAATTTTGATTAATATAAATTGACATTTTCATAACTGAAGGTGACATACAGTAGTTACTGTGTTTTGGTATGGAATTTAACTATATGCCAGAGAAACACGTATTACTGGTCCCTTAAAAAGCCTAAAAGGATGTTAGAATTAATCAGAAGGTAATGTTACATTGCAGTCTGTCCATTTTCATTTTCCAATCTGTATTTCAAATGGAAAACAAAATGTGAAGGCTTCATTTACAGCACTGTCGGGATCATTATAATTTATTCAGAACACACCAGCACTATTTTTCAAGCAATCCATTTTTATATAACAAGGTCACAACATTAACCTTTGTTTTTGTCAACTTTAGTAGCCGTTCAGCTTTTACACACAACATATTACAAAAAATTGACAAAGAGCTCGATGAAGAGGTGTGCTGTCCTCATCTGTAGTTCAGCACTCTATTTCCATGTCTTAATCTTGTTTCATCTCTTCCATTCAGAGGCACTAAGATTTGGGATGCCAGCAAAGGTCAGAACTGGTGATTTATTAGTCCCTTTATGAAGATGCCTTCTGTGCTCCAGGATCACAGCTACATGCTGGTTACAGATGAAAAACTTGCCTCAATAACTTGGGTCATAGTTCACACCTTTCTGTATTTACTCTATTTAATTTACCATAAAATGTTATGATTTCTGTCTGTGTTAAGTGTTTTTATGTTTTGTTTCTGTCATGTTCATGTTTCCTTCCTCCTGTCTTGCCCTTGCTCCAGCCCCACCTACTCACACCTGATCCTCATGTGTCTCCCTCAGGTGTTTGTTGTTAGTAATTGTTGTCTGTGTATTTAAGCCCAGTCTTGTCACTGTGTCTTTG
>NW_013952697.1:674118-675651 GCF_001266775.1 Austrofundulus limnaeus
GTTTGTATGCTCCAGTCTGATTCATGTTCTACCCTAGCTTTCTTGTCCCTGATTTCTGTTTAGTTCTCTGTTTTTTGCCACCACATTGGCTTTTTATTTAATAAATTTTTGTTAAAACTTTCTAGCCTGCCTGCCTGCCTGCATTTGGGTTCACCCTGCCTCACAGCTATAACATAAAAGCCTAAATCCTTGGCCTGGTTGTAGGGGTGATTTGACTGTAACATTGGATGTCAACTTGCTAAAAGAGTTTGTTCAAAATCAATTTCCTTTCAAATATATTTTTTGCCCCTAAAAAACAGA
The DNA here is from genome assembly GCF_001266775.1 of Austrofundulus limnaeus. Lineage (NCBI taxonomy): Eukaryota > Metazoa > Chordata > Actinopteri > Cyprinodontiformes > Rivulidae > Austrofundulus > Austrofundulus limnaeus. The sequence goes on from NW_013952697.1 coordinate 674,419, forward strand.
AAAAACTCTGATAATTTGAACTGGAAGTCTGTGGAAAGGTTGTGGACAATTAATATCCTAACTCTAGATAGTTCTATGAACAAACTAAGTTTGGAGGTGGAAAACAAGTTCATTTTCAAATTGATTTACAAATTGTTGAGTAGGGCAGAAATTGTGAAGACCGAAATGGGTTGCTTCCATCTCAAAACAAATTTGGTCCCAGAAATTTTAAAGCAGTTCTTGTGAATGCAGTTTTATAAACCTTTAACAATGCCATCAGTGTAACATTGCATGATTACTAACTAAACTGTAAGTCTTAGCCATAACAGGCAAAATTCAGTTTATCCAAATATAAGTTTTATAATTGGCTATTACGGTAACATGTTTTTTATTAGCTGATAACAGGCATACAGACTTAAATGGACAATAAAAATCTGAACCAATCATGAAGAAAACTCAACATTTATGTATAAGCTTTGTCCACTTAACAATAATTCATTTTAGGCAGTGCAAAGTTTCTCGCATTTATGGTAATTCAGCAGTGAACCATGAATATTAGAGCAGAGCCCTCAGCTTAGATAAAATATGCGGTCATGCAATCCTGTGCTTCTGATTTTTTTAGAAAAAAATTTGCTCAGACACGAGAAGTATCAGTGTACATTCAAGTACAACCTGTAAATTCAATAATTCACATAAATAGTAGCTACACTGAATATAAACAGAGGAAATAGAAGATTAAAGCCCCATTTTGGTCCACTATGATAATTTTCGTCCATTATTTATTTATTTTTTCGATTTTTTGTTTATACAGGTTTGTTGAGACACAATTGTGAGTGGCCATGGGAAAACCAGCAACAAGTCTCCCTGGGGGTGTTTTGAGTTATTAACATAATCTGAAAGTGTGGGTTGTAAGCTATCCAATGATGTCAAACACATGGCAATCAAAAATAAAATGAAGAAAATATGACCATTTGATTGTTGACAAGCTGCAAACAAGATAAGGGAGAAAACAGACCTCAAAGTTTAAGAGGGACTGTCCCCACCAGAGGGCGCTTCCTGGGGATGCTAACAATGGTTGTTCATTTACATTGTAGGAATTACTCCATGAAATTAGGACCAGCCTAATTTTCATAAAGATAATCCAGCAAGACCTTGCAAAAAATGAAATCAGAAATAATGAAATACCCCTCCGACAATGAAGTGAAAAATGAAAACTTGTGACCTGGTCAGGTTTCTTAAAATAAAGTAATTTAT
>NW_013952698.1:0-10029 GCF_001266775.1 Austrofundulus limnaeus
TAGGACTTTGTCCTATTCACTTAAAGAAAACAAAAACACTTTAAAATGATTTTCTTCTTATAAGTGTAAAAAATAAAATCAAAGACAAGGAAAATAAACAATAGAAAAGTTTTTTTTCACCAGGGTTACCTCTACACCTGTATATGTTACTGTTTTAAATTAACGGCCAAGTATTTCTTTTTTGCTGTTTTTTATGCCTGAGTTTTGAAAATAAGCTCATCTTGTACTGAAAAGGGATGGAGTTGGAGCCATTTTGGTCAAACATGGTAAATGATTGTGCAATTGCATGTGAAATCTTGCAAACCTGAACTCAGTATCTGTAAATTAACCTTAGTGACAGCTATTTGTGGTAACTTCAAATTTTAATCAGTTGTAAATAAAAATCCCATGATTACTTTCTGAAAGTTTTGTTGACTTCGGCAGTTTTAAAGTTTCAAGCAAAGATTTAGTGTGGAAGTGATCAAAGTGTGTGTTCGGGATGACTCACTGCTACTACTGCACATGACTCATTACCTGCATATGACTCATTAAAATACAGTATATCCTGTGATTATAAGATATTTCACCCTTTTTCCTTCAGCAATCCATAAGTAGACAAATTTTTCCATAGTTCCAATGTTATATGAACCGTTGTTAACAAGAACCGTGTAGAAATATGATTTATAAACATGATTTATAATTTTTATAATTTTTCGCACAATGTTTATGAATGCCAAAATGGTGGCAGCACTTCTTACTGTGGGCATCAATTTGAAGAAAAAAAAAATCAGTTTTAGAATCACTTTTTAAAAATCCATAAATCACAAACATTATTCAAACTTTCCTGCGTTCCTTTGTCCCTTGCATGTCTCCATATGAGCCAGGAAGCAGAGGGTGACCAAAACATGGGGCAGCTGGCTGCTCCGTAGTTCACCGAGAGCAGGAAGCTGAGGGGCCCCTCGCTTCCTTTTTTTATCAGGAGGAAGCAGGACGGCTGTTTTTGTGCTCACCCTAAGAATTCTTTGTGCTTATCTCGCGTTCACTCCCTTTCCTTCAATAATGGTTGTGCTGAGCAGGTAATGAGGCAAAAGGTATGTATTTGACAAGCTGGACTCGGGAGATAGCACACCCTTCCAATAGGCTTATATCTCGGCTTTTAAGATGAGGCTACGCTCAACCCCATCTCAGGATGTTCCCCTTAGCCATCTCCTTTTTGCATTTATTTATTTTTTCCCTCTCAGAACTTGTAAACTATTTTACGCAGGTATCCATTAAGAGCTGAGGTCTTTACACAGAGTGAGGGCACTCGCTAAGTCCCTGAGCTTTTTGTGCCGGAGGTTTTCTCCCATCACATTGCGCTCGTTTCATCCCCTCTCCAGATGCATTCGAAGCTCAGAGAAGGGCTTAAGATGGCCAGCTGTCTAGATATGTGACACAGGTCCAACATGTGGGGAGATTATCTACCATGGCTTCAGAGAGAGTGGAGTGGAGCTCTGATACACTTAAGCACTTTTCTGCAGGAGAAAGCTCAGTACAAAACATGCTGCAGAACACACAACATTTTTGGATCTTTTTTATGTATAAAAAGGAGATACAGTATTTGACACAGTCAGCCAGGCCTTATTCTACCCCTAGCGGGTGGGGTTAATCATATAAAAAATGCACACATTTTTGTGTGATGTCATTTTATTTGCAACACAACAATGGACGACATCAAGCTTGTGGTACTTCTCTTTGTTTTCTATGTAATTTAAGACCAGCTGAAACAGAGAGAGTTGACGTCAGATTGGCCTGACTAGAACCCCAGATCTCTGGGTTCCAGGAATCAGGCTGGATGTGGGCTGGGCTGTTATGGCAAATGCAAAACTGCAGAACTCTGCTTAGAGCCCAGGCCAAATCTTACAATGCAAAACTGCCATTAGCTTAAAAGGATAGTCTGATCAATTTTGAAGTAGCGTTCTGTTAAATCTGTAGCACCTTATCAGCCATGACATCAATACTATGGGAGATTATTTTGCAAAGTAACACAAGCATTTGATTGGTTGAGAAAACAGGGACAAACTAAAGGAAAGGTGCAATGCAAAAATGTAGAGGTTTATCATTAGCAAATGCAGAATTCTTTCACACTGGTGTAGTGGTCACCTCGAGGTGGAGTAAACCGTTCCACCTGTCTTTGACCTTGATCTCAAAAACCCTCCTTCAGAGAGACAAAACTTGGTTCCTTTTAAAACTTAGTTTAAGCCACAATGTGTCCTCTTAAACATGAGGAGACGTTTTCTTCTTCTTAATCAAGATAATAAAAAAATAATAATAATTTTCTTTATATTTTTTGATTTACATTTTCTTAAGAAAATCTCTGAGCCAGTTGCAGTGAGCCTTCACTCTTATGAGGATTCACTTACACTTCTTATAACAAAAGTTATAAGGAAATTCACGGGTTCTTCTGTTTAAGGAAAAACAATTCCTCTGTGTAAAAATGAGGCCACACAATAAAATGAACTTGATTCAGGAATTTAAGTTGATTTAAAATAAATGAGATTTATTTACAGAATCAAATAAATCACTAATGTACAGCTTATTGTGGACAATCAAACTTCTTATAAAGAGTCAAAATCAACAACAGTTAACACACGTCCGAGTTAATTATCTTACTTAGACATCTTTATCAGGAACAACAAACTCCAGGCTTAAGGTCTTAAATAAACCATTGTTTGCGGCACTTTTTCTTAAGTTTTGACAAGGGCATAAGTTGAGGGTAAGAAAAGGAGGGTGTTAATCTTAACTTTTAACTTATCAATATGTGAGATAAACCAGAATAGGTTCGTGTGTCTCCCACTTGATTCAGCCAGACACCGATACACTAATCAAACATCCAGCCTTTACCTTTGAGACGACTTCACCGTCGGGTCAGGCGTTGAGGAAGTCCTCACCTGGGTCAGCAAGAGCTCCCGTCAGGTTCAGCTTACTTCCCAGTAAAACCTGTTGTGTTTTTATTTTTTTCAGGGTCTCCGGATGTCTGCTAGTTCGAACGCAGAGTCAGAGCCGATCGGGTCCTCGTTCCAAAAATAAAAGACGTCTCACAGAAGTTTTCAAACAAAACTCAGTGAAGTCTTAAAACTAGTTGTTTTGGTCACGATTAGTGACATTGTGATCCTGCAGCGAAGATCTGCTCATTGGCATGTGAGCGTAGATCTTATCACCGAATGCTGGTTTTCCTGAGGAGGTAAAACCAGCTCCACTTCGTATGGAACAAAGATGATGACTGCCTGTTGAGAGGCTTGTCCCCGAGAAAGTAGTTAATTAAAGGACATGGCCTCGAATTTAGTTTTAGTAACAGGTGGATTTTGAATTTTAGTCTAAGAAATTGCAGTCGTCTGGTAAACACTACACATGCATAGAAAGATAAGGTCAGGCTGTGCCGTTCTCAGCCTTTTGGCAGGATTAATTCTATGACAAGGAACCAGGTTTTCAATGAAATACTGAAGTGAATTATTTAAACCAAAATAAGACATAAGATATTTGTCTAAGGTTCAAGCACAAATACCCATATATATTTCATAGTAAAACATAGTAAACCAAACCATAGTAATCAATTTAGTGAAAATGAAAAATAAAACAGAAAAACACATAATCACATCACTGTTGACTAACAGTTGATTAAAACAAGTATTTGTATAAAACAAAGAAACACTGAAACAATATTATTTTGTGTGTTTTTCGTTTTCTAAATTATAATGAAAGAAAATAGGTTGTCATTCATTTCATTATGTAACTTAGTAAACCAAACCATAGTAATCAATTTAGTGAAAATGAAAAATAAAACAGAAAAACACATAATCACATCACTGTTGACTAACAGTTGATTAAAANCATTGTAATAACACTCTTTTTGTTTTCTTTTGATTGATAAAATTATGAATAAAAGAAGATTATTCTGTTTGTTATCTGATTAAGAAGAAGAAAATGTCTCTTTATGTTTAAGAAGACACATTGTGGCTTAAATTCAGTTTTAAATGGAACAGAGTTTTGTCTCTCTGAAGGAGGTCTTCTGAGACCAAGGTCAAAGACAGGTGGAATGCTTTATTTTTAGTTAGAAAATATTTAAAAAATAAAGAACATTATTATTTTGTTTATTATCTTGATTAAGAAGAAGAAAATGTCTCTTTATGTTTTAAGAAGACACATTGTGGCTTAAACTAAGTTTTAAAAGGAACAGAGTCTTGTCTCTCTGAAGGAGGGTTTTTGAGACCGAGGTCAAAGACCGGTGGAACGGTTTACTCCACCTCGAGGTGACCACTACACCGGTATGTCAGTTTTGAGAAACAACGGTTCTATAAGCCTGAAAAATGATTAAAAAACAGGCCCTCTTTTGGATATCTATTACTCCTGTAGTTTCCAAAGTTTGGATTGTGACCCACAGTAGGGTCCCAAAACATTAAGGTCTTGAAAATATTTTCTGAATCAATTACATTTAAAAATGTCTACTAACTTTTTTTTGCCTTAGTTACAAAAGAGTGAGGTTGATGTAATTAAAATGGATAAAAATAGCATAATATTGTTACTATGACCCAATCCTAATGTTTTCCAACCAATAAATAGTTGGGGGCACAGGTCTCTGCTACTGATATTTTGTGGGTCAAAAGCTGAAAAGTTTGAGAACCACTGCATTAGCCAGTTGTCTGGATGAAGACTTTTCCTCTTTTCTCCAAACTCTGTTCTCTGTGACCGTTGCTAATAAGGTTCATAGAGCATCAGTTAAAAAAGGACCAAACCCCTTTCAGTTCAGAGTTGGGACAGCAAGCTGGAGGATACAAACGAGCTCAGCACCAGAGAGAAATGTCTCTTATTTTTAATTTATAGTTGTTTATTTGTTGTCCATGCTCACTGCCCAACACTGGGCCTTTTTAATTCATCTGACTGTCAAGACTCTGTTTCTTGTATATTTTTGAATAAACTAGCTGTTTTCCATCATCACATGACTAATTTATCAACCCAAATGGAGGAACTGACTATGAATCAATGAAAAGAGAAAGTGCCGGCTGCATCCTGAATAACATTATTGTCTGCATGTTTCCGAGTAAACAGACTACATCTGTAGTCCGAGGAGCCATCTCTGTTTAGAAATTGGAAACAAGCAAAGTCTTTCAGTAGGGGAAGTCTTGTCCTTTGGTTGCCTGTTTGAAACACCTCAGGGATTTTTTTGGGTGAGCATGATGTTCTTATTTAAGTGAGTGGAGATAATCATTAACTGAGATTTTATTGGTCACAACTCTTAGAGTTCCCAGATATTTCTGATTTTAAAACCCTTTTGAAAATTTGAAGACTCTTTTCCCCCTGTTATAGTTTGTGTGTGCAGAGCATCGACCAAAAAAATCTGCAAAAAGGCATTTATAACTAAATGCATGTTACTGGGTAATTCCATGCATGAAACCCTGGCCCTCCATATTTCATCAGGACAATATTTGTGTATTCGTGCCTTGCTAGTAGAAACAATGGGCTTGCATCAGTGCAACTGAAGGTTTCTGTGAGTTGTTGTTTGTTTCTTTTCTTTTTTTTTAAAGGAACTTGTCAGTTATTTCTTTAAGCGGTGGGTCTCTTTGGCGCTAACGTCAGTCACAGGCTTTCATTTGAGCTCCATTGTTATTTAAAACATTTGCTGCTGAAATCAGAGCAGAGTTGGAGTCGACACGTTAACTTTAAACCTGTTAATCAGTGGTATATTATCCTGTATTTGTTATTTGAATACATTTTACAGTGATTATGGCAAAAATGACCAACCTTTGGCCATTTAAAGACAAAATAAGTCTTGTACATTCAATTCTGATTTATACTGTATGTTATAGTTTTAGGTCAAGTTTTAGTTTTGTTTTTGTTTTTATCTCATGTCATGTGTTTTTAGCAGCTCTTTTCCTCAGCCTTGTCACAGCCCTGCTCCCCCTCCCTTCACAGATCCTCAGGTAACCAGCTCATGCAACTCACCTGTGTCCCTCTGTATTTAAGCCAGCAGTTTCCCTCAGCACTCTGCCAGTTTATCATCAGCCAGTCTATGATTCACCAGCTTTCTTGTCCCATGTCCTGTTCTGATCTCGGCTCCTCAACCTCCTTCTCGTCCCTTGGATTACCGCCTCTTGCCTCAGCCCKTGTTGGATACCTTCTGCCATCTGCTCTTCTGGTAATGACCCTGTTTCTGTTTCTCGGACTCCTGCCCCTCATCTCTCCCTTGCTCAGCACCACAACACCTCAGACTTCCTGGTTCTCGACCCCTGCCTGCCTCCTGGATTCAAGAGTTAAGTTTGCTCTTCTTAACCTGCCGTATTCTCTGATCCCTCTGTGTTTGACCCTCGTCTGTCCCTGGACCCTGGACCCATTTCTCAGACCCGCAACGCTCCCAAGGATTGTCGGTGACGTCATCGTGTTTCTCTGGAACCAAACTGACACAGTCGGTGTTTCCACACGGTGGCTCCCAGTTGACACCAGTTTAGTGGCTAAAAATACTAGTAGTATTTTGTCCCAGAGTCGTACAGCCACTAACCTGTTTTTTTCTGTGTCCAGAAAACTGGACCCACGCACCTGGGTTGTTCCAGCTCCACACCAGCAATTTTAATAAAATTTGTAAACCTTTTATGTTTTCGGGTTTTATCAGAGCTCAAACTCAGATCCTTAACATTTTCTTGATCGTTTGTTGTCTTTTTACAAAGACAAATGATATAAAGGATCAAAACTTTAGAATTCTATTTTAGGTCAGCATCTCTGATCAAAAGTTCAAATAATTCAATTTTTTATGAGCCTATCCACCTCTGCCATTAAAATCACATTTTACCTGGAGCCACTGTTTCATGATGTTAAGGTTGTTTTTTTTAATGAAACTGAGCAGATCTGTTTTTTTACAACCTCTCCATGTGACTCATTGGCGTAATGGTTCTCTCATCTCCTGACTCAGGCATTTTTCAGATGAAATGGGACTCCGTCCCAGCTTCTGGACTTTTACCATTGCCTCAGCTGGAAGCCTGTCCCAACTCTCCTTTTTTCCCCTCTCTGCTCCTGCTCTTTTCCTTCACCTTTCTACAATAAAATAATATACCATACCAAAGTACCCTTATTAGTCATCAGAGGCTTTTTAATCTGTCTCATTCGGTTACACTTTGAGCACTCTCGTTTTATTTCCTGGGCCTGCATGGGATCTGACCTCCTGTAAATATCCTGTTTATTTAGTTATTCAATGATGATGGTCTGCGCAGCGTAATGCGACGTGATAATTGTTGCTCACAAATCCAAATGCACTTGCTTTTGTCACAAATTAATTAGGAAATTTGGAGTGCAAACATTATTGTGGAGATGGACTGCTTTTTTATTATTAATGGTTACTCAGATAATGAGGTCGTTATGATTGTGAGCAAATTGAATGTAAGTAGGAGCTGGGTGTTCACTCATTAACTCATTCTCCTGCGAACATTCGATTATGGCGTGAGTAATGGGAGGGAAGTTGAGTCCGATTTGTAGACACAGAGAGGACCGTCGATGAGTGCATATGACAAATTCTAGTTATAGAGCGCCTCAAACAGATTTATATCCAACATGAGTTGGGTTTGCATGCCGGGCAGTTAATAACATTTAAATGCTTCAGGCAATAACACCAAAAACAAGCTTATATTTCTTGCATACAAATATACACGACGACCACCTACATACAGGCTGTAGCCACCAGAACAAAACGAACTGTACGTGGGTTTGTTTTATATTTACAGCATTTCAGACATCCTCAAATCTGTTCTACATATTTAGTGTTTAATTGATAAACATGGCACAGATAAAACAGCTAGGCTAAGCAGAAATTTGAGTTGAAAGTGAATATTTTAAGCGTAAGCAGATGTAATTGGGCTAATTGTATTCTCTTGTTCTCTTTTTTTGCAATCTAATTTATATGCATTTGTATTGTATATAAGCTAAGGTACCTAAGTCTCTGCATTTTCCCAACTCTGCGGCGGTTGTGCTTTCTGCATGCCTTTGTAGCCCACACACCTCGTCCACAGCACAGCTCCCTGCAGCTTCTGTGGGATAGCAGCAAATTTCTGGTCCCTCCCACTGGGTGAGACCAGCCGCGGGTCTATTACACATATGGGCTCCACGACTTTAGAGGAACGGATCAGAGTTTGATTAAAAAGGAAAATCCACAGCAGGCTGCAGCTTCTACCTGGAGGAACTTGGGGGAAGGGGTGGTTAATGATCACTCTCCTGCCAGGATCACAAGCTTCTGCGCTTGTTTTTGACTTCAGCTTGTTAAGAAGGCAGGAAGTGGGGATCGTTAATGCTTACAGACTGGTAACCGTGTGGGCGTTTGTCTCAGCTGTGTTGTGTTTATATTTAAAGTCCCTCTACCATTGTGCATTACTCAGCAATAATGTGATCTCACCTGAGGTCAAGCCACAGCTTGCATTTGAGGTAGAATCCTGCTGAGATGCAGCTGTTGGAGACAAAATTAGAATAAAAAGTACAATTTTTTACTTGGAATCACACTACAGGATACAAATTTATAAACTCCTGGTAAAATTTGGGCAGACTTTTACCAGAGGTTTGCATAGATCTCAATAAACAAGAACGAGGTGGTGTAGCTCTTGCAAGGAAACTGAGAACTCCTAAGAATCTTTGCAGACATATTGGAAACTCCCATTCAAATGCCATTTGCATTTTATCACCAACAGTCGCATTGCTGTGTGATACAAGCTTTAAATCAAGTCCAGACAAGTCAAATTAATTTAGAAGCCTTTTTAAAAATGACAGACTCATGCTCTCATTTACAAGAGAGACCTGTTACATTCACCGCAACAAAGTAACATAAAAACAATGATAATACAGTTTACTTAACACTTCTAAAAATCAATGCCATACATCATCAAAGAAAGGGTTTTCATTGACAAGTACAGGTGCTTATGGACAAATTTTCAGCATATTATTGAAATTAGACCATATTCTACAACAATGCATCCTGAATAACAATGTGTTAACTGATTTGAGATAATTTGCCAACATACTACCATATTTATTCAAGTATAATACGTAAAATTAAATCCATAAAATCATCCATAAATTTGGGGGGGTAGTACTGTACTCGGATGAATATTTTTACTTATGTATTTTAACTGAAATATTGGCTTCATTCACAAAATTCCTGAGTCGGGAAATGAGACCACGTAAAAAGCAGTTGAAACGAGCTTACCTCTGACACTCCTCCGTGCTTCAGAGCGAGATAATAACAGATCCAGGCAGGTGACATGATGTGAAAAAAAGCGGGGGAAATGCAGTCCTGTACTTTAGTAATAATAGCGAACTAATGACATTAGCGTGTGACTGAGCCGCTCCTCGAACAACAACAAACACATGTTCATCTGTAATGGCTGCCATCTACTGGTGTTCTGAAAAAGTTTGTATCCCTGAAAAAACATTTCCCCACCAGAGGGGGCGCTCACGAGTAGGAAGTAATTAGCTTTTGCCCCACAAGATGGTCCAAATCTCATGTGAAGTCTCTGACTTTTGTGTTGGTGCCTCCTGGTGGACTATGTGTAAAATGCCAGAATTCATATGATGCTGCTACAGCTGATATACTATATTTGTTGCCAAAATACCTTTTAGTACATATGTTGTTAAAATAAAAATAACAGTCCAATGATCATTTTACTGATATGTATAAAGAGTGCAAAGGCTGAAAAATCTTGAAGTCTGTATGAAATTGGAGGTAGTTTGAGGATTAAATTTTTTATGCTTTATAAACTCAAAGGGGGGGGGGGTCGTATTATACATGAGATCGTATTATACACGAATAAATACGGTAAATAAACAAAATCATTCAGTTACAGGTAGTTTGCCTGCTTTTTATGGTGCAATCTTTATTCATAGATTTTTGTTAGACAGTTGTCGTTTTTTACCAAAGGTTTTCTAAAATGCTTAGAATTACTTAAGGGCCCAGTGTACCCCATCTGAAGCCAAATAGTCAACGCGTGGTCACGTGCACACACACACACACACACACACACACACACACACACACACACACAC
>NW_013952698.1:10673-16003 GCF_001266775.1 Austrofundulus limnaeus
GAATTTCACATCTGCTGCAACAAAACCACAAAACCCAAATATGAAAATGTGTTTCTCCTAAAAAATGCCATTTAACAGCCCGGTTTAATATATGTATAAGGAAAACAGGAAGCCAAATAAAACTGCAGCTCACATTAACTGGCATCTTTTGGTGGTATCATTCATATGAATTGTCCCACAGATCCAGTGGCTTTTGTGACGCAGAGTGCGGTGGTGACCCAAACTGATCCAGGAAGTGAGCTGGGAAGGCCAGAAACTAAAGTCTGCAGGGATGAGCTGTTTCTCAGGCAAAACAACCCCACTGAAGTCTCTTGTGCCCTGTGACTCACTCATGGAGCATTTGTTTTCAGTCCGCAGGACTCGAATCGAGCCGATAAATATAACTAGATAACACAAGCTATCTCGTGTGAAAAGACCACAGAGTGCTCTTTGGTTACACTAAAGAAAAAATCATGTAAAGTGGCCGAGCACAGGGCCAAGAGACAGCGGCCGTGTTTGGAGTCATTTTATATCTTGGACACCCTGTGTGGTTCTGTTTTAGAGCCTCCTCACAGCAGGAGGCTATCACGACGCTTTATAGCTTTCCTCCCACTGCGACCTTCTCCATCATCTCCGCCTGTCAGTCAGTTTACGAGTGACGCGGCGCACGAGTGTCCACGAGAGGTCAGCGGTTGTGCGTGTCTGACCTCTGAGCGGTGCTGCGGCAGGCCTTCATGTGTGAGTGCACCAAACGAGGCTGGACCTGCTGTAAATCAGAGGAGAACGACACGATCCACATTTTCACAAGATGCATGATTGGAAGCATATTGCTGAGGGGAAGGAGGAAAAAAGTCCTCTCTTGAGTAAAATAAGGTTGAGAGGTTAAAAACACTGGCTGCACTGACTTGGAAGGGGGTTAAGTTGGAAGCAGTAGTGAGAATAGCACATATTCATGGCAAATATGAACCATTACTGTGTCCTTCTGATAATCCAAGTGGGTTTATTTGTCCCAATGAGCCATTGGTTAAAGGTTACGTAGCTCCTCGTGTGCTTGTTCCTCTTTATTCTCTGTCTGTTTATGTTAGCATGTCAAAAAGCCACACTAAACATTTCCACAGTGTAATAAACTAAAGTTTTATTGGTGGGACTAAACTTTTATTAGTTCCTGAGGCTGTTTCTATGGTAACATGAGGTGCTGGCAGGCCTTTAGCTTGTTGGTGATGCTGTCAGCTGATGAGAAAAGGAAAACGACAGTATGTGAACAACACACGTCACGTGACTTTGATTTTGTAAACAAAGTCAAAACCTGAAAAAAAATCTAACAGAAAAACCAGAGTTGTAAAATAACTAAGTACAAATACTTCTTTACTGTACTTAAGTAGAATTTTTGGGTATCTGTACTTTACTTGAGTAATTAATTTTTTCAGCCTACTTTTTACTTACTTACTTTTTCACACAATTATCTGTACTTTCTACTCCTTACATTAAAAAAGCAAGAAGTAGAAAGCTGTTACTTTTATTTCATTTTTGCTTGTTTTTATTCCAGCTTCTTATTGTAAAAAATAAATACAAAATCCATATAAACTGTGCCTAATTGTGGTTGAATGAGAAGTATAAATTTATAAAATTCTGATACCGTATTAGTTTGTACACAAACAAATCATGTCACACTCCAGCAGGACATAATCATTAAAATAACAGGACTGTACTTAAGAAGTATTTGTATTTCATGAATTATATTATTGCATTTGGCCGCAGCCATCAGATAGATTTTCATTTTAGGGAAAAGGTTTGACCACCTTCAATATATGTATATAAACTGAAACAGACTAGTGCATCCTAAATTTAACATCAATTAATTACATGACAGTCATTTCTGCAGTTGTTGGGAGGTCACCTCCTAATAAATGTCATTACTGAAAATCTAACTGCTCATTTTAAATCAATGCTTTTATTTTTAAGACTTAAGTACAAAAAATATCAGATACTTTAAGACTTTTACTCAAGCAATATTCCTAAAGGGGACTTTAACTTTCACCAAAGTAATTTTTTAATCAAGCATCACTTTGTGGTACTTTAAACAACACCGAGAAAAACACAAGTCCTTGATTAGAAAATATTGTTATGATGCTCAGATTTATAAGACTTTGGTTAAAAAAAATACTCACCTTAAAGTGGACGCAGCCTCATTTCTTGTTAAATCAACAAACATACAAATGTACCAATCCCCCAGGATTATTGGAGGAAAAGTATACATGTCACAATCTCAGACTCGTTCTACTTTGAGGTTTCTTTTTTTTTATTGTTTTGTTTTGTTTAGTTTTTTTTTTTGCCATCCAGTATATTTGGATTTTTTCCATTCATGAAATATTTTAATAAAAACAACTAGGATGACTTCTTCAAGTGATTTGGTTCATGTAAGGCGTAGTGTACTGTACACTCTCACAGTGAGTCATTTCATCTGCTGAAACAGGTCACTAAAAAGGATAGTCCTGTATGGTTAAAAAGGAAGGTATTGAACTTTATTACAGTGATATATCAATACAATGTTATTTAAATGCCTCACAAATTTGTATTATTTTGTGAAAAAGGAGATGACTTCATTTAGGTTCGACTCTGGTTCTGTAGTGGTTGATAATCGCAGTAACGCACTAGTGTTCAAGAATCAGAACAACATTTCACATAAATCTTATAATAATGATGATTGCAGGGGTTGCATACATACCTAAAAATACATCCCTAAAAATCAGTGCACTGCTGATGTTAAATAGCAAAATGCTGCCAAATTTGCTGAAACATCAATCCTTCATTTTAGATCATCATACGTATATAAATGATTGTGTGATTAGGACCAATTTTTTTTTGAAATTTTATTTTTATTGGAAAAGTACTTGAACAGTGAGAAACATGTCTTTTGTACATAATTTCCATTTTCTTTTGAACAACATCAACAATAAAAAACAGAACAAACAAACAAAACAACAGAGGAAAAATAAAAAATACAAATAAACAGATAAATGGGAGTGGGGTGGCGTGCATGGCCCTGCAGAAATGGAGATCCAAGGGGAGAATGGGGCGTCACAAACACTAGCGAAGTCCAAATTGAGATCAATGAAAAACGAAACAAAGACGTTCAGTCCTGCTCACTGATGTAATTATACAAAATCAGATCTGATGGGTTTCACATACGCTGTCCATTTACTCCAGACTGAATAAAATTTATCTATTTGCACTTTGAGTGAGTAGGACAGTTTTTCCATTAAGAATATATCATGTACTGTGTCAATCCAATCATCAATGGTTGGTGGCTCAGTTTTAAACCATTTTTTGGTTATTGCTTTTTTGCTAGCCACTAGTAACATATAAAGTAATTTTTTATTGTGTGCATCCCAATGGTTCAGAGTCAAGTCTCCTAGATATAAGGTCTCCCACTTAAAAGGAATGTTTGAGACAAATACATTATTAATATGTTTGTGAAGTTTAATCCAATCGTCCTGAATAACTCGACAGTTCCAAAAAATATAGTAATGATTGGCCTTAGTCATACCACAGAGTCTCCAACAATCTTTTCCTGCACCCTGATATTGTTTTTGTGCTGGTGTCATAAAAAATCTTTTCACATTCTTCCATCCAAATTCTCRCCATATATTTGATCCAGTAGACAACCATTGTATTTGACAAATTTTTCCCCAATTTTCCTCAGGTATTTTCACATTTACTTCTTTTTCCCACTTCTTCTTAATGTAATCTGTGTTTTCTTGTATACATAGCTGTATACCATTGTATAGTCTTGTTATTATTTTAGTGCATGGTTTTCCTTCAAACATTGTTAGAAACACTTTTACAAATTCAGAACCATTACTAACATAAAATTCTTTCAGATTCTGATTATAGTATTATCTGATTTGCAGGTATCTATAAAAGTCTTCCTTTTCTAAATTATATTTATTTCTCAAAGATTCAAAGCTCTGAAATACTGCCTTGTGGGTAAATGAGAAATACTGTAGGTGGATAATCCCTTTGAAACCATTTTTTTTAAAACCTTCATCATTTTTATTGGGTACAAAATCTGAGTCAAAAGCACAGCATCTCAAATTTTTTGTAGCCTCACCTAATTTGCATATTCTAATTGCATCTTGCCATGACTTTTGTAGTGCATCTAGCATTGGGTAATGTGAGATGGTCGGTTGTGATTGTATTTTTTTATCTGAAAGTATGGCTATTATTGGAATGTATTTTATACTTATGCCTTCCATATCTTTCCATCCTACTGAATAGCTTGGTGAACATAGGCATGCTAGTGGTCTAAGCTGAGCTGCTAGGTAATAATCCCGAATACAGGGGAGGCCCATTCCTCCCTTTTCCTTACTTAGCTGCAGAGTTTTGTACCTAACTCTGGGTTTTTTCCCTTGCCATAAAAACCTAGATATTAATCCATCCCAATCTGAAAAATATTTCTGAGGTACTTCTACTGGATGACATTGGAAAAAATATAATAAACATGGGAGAATGTTCATTTTAATGGACATAATTCTGGAACTAAGGGATAAAAAAGGTATGACACTCCATCTCTGTATGTCTGCTGTTGTTCTCGCTTTAAGAGGACAGTAATTGTGGTCAAATAATTTTACTAAATTCTTTGGAATGTTAATTCCAAGATATTTAATGTATTCTACATCCCAATTCCATTTGTAGACTGTCCTGATCTGTGCTGGGGGATTATAGTTAATTGATAAGACCTGGGTTTTTTATATTGAATTCATAGCCTGAAAGTGCACCGAATTGCCTCAACATTTCCATTAACTTTGGTAGCGTTTGTGTGGGCTGGGTTAACATTACGAGTAAATCATCTGCAAATAGAGCCAGCTTCTGTCCCCCTGAGGGAGTTATGACATCTTTAATGACTGCATTTTCTCGTATCATCTGACTTAGGGGTTCTATGAATATAGCAAACAGGAGTGGCAACAAACAGCACCCCTGTCTTGTACCTCTTTTCAATTGAAATGGTTTAGTAAGTGTGACGGCCCTGCTGCTTAGTTAATTGCAGCCAGCTGCCGCCTATTTCCTTAATTGTGCTTCCTCACAGGTCTTCCTTAGGGGGTGTGGCCTGTGCCCTTCTTAAAGCGCACACCTGGAGTGCTGAAGAGAGCTGAGCTGAATGTGGTGCTGCACACAGTGCTGTATGCAGAGCTGCATGGTGAGCTGTGGAGAGTGCAGTGTACAGAGCTGCACGGTGAGCTGTGGAGAGTGCAGTGTACAGAGCTGCACGGTGAGCTGTGCTGAGCGCTGGTGAGAGACATCCTGCTGACGGGCGGATGCCGAGTCGGGGTTTTTGGAGCTGGAGAGAGGAC
>NW_013952698.1:17509-21522 GCF_001266775.1 Austrofundulus limnaeus
CCTTTTAAGGTTTTAAACTGATTCCACCGTGTCGTGTCTTCCCATATGTTATGGCTCTTGAGCCGGGTCGTAACATAAGATCACCATTGATTTTAATTCTGGCTGTAGGTCTGTCATAAAGTGTTGCAATCATTTCAATCATGTTGGTCTGAAAGCCAAATTTTGCTAAAACTTTGAACAGGAAAGACCATCTTACACAGTCAAATGCCTTTTCGGCATCTAGGCTGACTAAAAGTAATTCCAGTTTTTCTCTTGTGGCTTGGTTCACAACATGGAGTACCCTCCTGATATTATCCTGGGCCTGTCTTTGTCTTATAAATCCTGACTGGTCTTTGTGAATTAGTCCTGGTAAAATGATTTCTAATCTTTTAGATAAGATGCTTGTGAACAGTTTATAATCAATATTTAATATATTGATTGGACGATAGTTTACACAATCTGTTCGGTCTTTACCGTCCTTAGGAATAATAGTAATAATCGCTTCCTTCCACTAAGGGGGGGATTGTTCTTTGTTTCAGCACCCAGTTAAATGTTTTTAGAAGTATGGGCCCTATTTGGTCTTTCATTAATTTGTACCATTCTGGGRGATACCCATCAGATCCAGGTACTTTCCCTCCTTTTAATCTTCCAATAGCCGAATATWATTCCTCTTTTGTTATTTTAGAAAATAAATTCAAATTTTGATCATGAGAGACCTTTGGCAGGTGTATTGWTGATAGAAATGCATCGATTTCCAGGTTGTTATCCCCTTCAGTTTGCATATATAGTTCTCTATAATAGTCTTCAAAACATTTTTGTATCTTCTCCAGGTCTGTTTCTATCGTTTTTGTTGATGGATTTCTTATTTTATGAATTGTTCTTTCTGCTTGCTGTTTTCGTAGTCTATATGACAAAAGTTTCATAGATTTACCCCCGCCTCGTAATACTGCTGTTTAGCACTGCTTTTTTTGTATTTCTAATGTATTGACCATGTTTATCTCTTTTTTAAATTTTTGTAATCTCAACTCTTGTGGTATCTTTTAGGGTTTTTGAATGCTCTTTTTCCAATTTCTCTAAATCTTCCTCCATTGCCTTCAGTTTTTGTTGTCGCATTCTTTTTTCATTTGAAGAGATTGATATAATTCTACCTCCTTTAGTGCATCCCAAAGTATTGCAGGATTAACCTCATTATTATCATTGTTTCCCATGTACAGTATAGTTCCATTTCAGTTTTTATTTGTTTCCCTTATACTTAAATTATTAAGGATATTTGTATTAAGTCTCCAGCAGCTAGATTTAATTTTATTATTCAGTTGTATTATCACAGAAACAGGGTTATGGTCTGAAATAGTACARGGGCCTATTTTGCATTTTTCTGCACTGTGCAGATCTTTTTTGAACATAAAAAAATAATCGATACGAGAGTAAAGTTTGTGTGCATAYGAATAATGTGTGTAATTTTTTTCTGTTGGGTTTACTTCCCTCCAAACATCCGCTATTCCTAGTTCATTCAATAATGTATTAAGTTTTTTGTGGGTGTTTTGGACTCTGAATTTTTTGTTAGTTGAGTCCAGTCTTGGGTTCAAACAGATATTAAAATCCCCACCACATATTACAGTACCCTGGCATTTTGTTGTCATAGTTTCAAATATGTATTTGTAGAAAGACCAATCACTGCCAGGTGGAACATACATAAACATTTAAGAGACTTACTAAATTGCCATCTAATTTTCCCACTGTCATGACGTATCGGCCTTCTTTATCTTTGTATTCGTGCATATGCTCATAGTTGGCAGATCTGGATATTAATATCACCTACACCTTCCAGATTTGTGTGAAGAGTACTATATATGTTTGTAGCCCATTCTGTTCAATTTACCATGAGCTGCACTGTCCAGATGGGTCTCCTGAAGGGATGCGAACATTTTCTTTCTTCAATTTGGAAAAAATCTTACTCCTCTTAATTGGATTCAGTGCCCCATTTACATTGAAAGATATTAGTTTGATAATATTAATTTATTGGATATCATCCAAGCTTGTCTATCCTTCGCAGCTCAAAAGGACCATGCATGTCTCTCCACCCCATCAGGAACAAACAAGGGTAAACCAGTGAACACACCATATGAAACAAGTTAACACGCATAGAAAAAAATCAAAAGCAGATAAAATGAATAAATAAAAGAAAATATAAACAACCTATTAAGGATAAAAGAACTTCCTAGGTGGGGGTCTAACGAACAAAAGACCCTAAAATGCCTAAAAAAAGAGGCTCTAAGGGAAGTGTTGCACAAGCACCAAAATAAAAATGAAACCAGCAACAAAACCCTCCTCTAAAAAGTTATAGGAGGGGTCGTTGTGAGAGTGGCAAAGCAGTGGAGGTGGAAATAAATAAAATAAAATCCCTCCCGACATGGAACCTAAATAACTCAGAAAACATTTAGTCATTATTAATTATTTATATGTGTATACACACATTCATATGTACACATTCATACACATACACTGTGTAACCATACTTACACACACATTTACACATGTACATATCCATACACACTCAGACATAACAACCCAGTAATTATTTAGAATAGTTTTATCAGGAATTCAAAGATTCAATAGCAAAGAGGGCGTAGTTGTTTAGTTCTGCTTTTAGATTATACAATACTCATACGGCTCTCTCTACTCTTCACAGGTACATTTTAACACATTTGTAGGTACAAACACGAGTTTACCAGTACCCATCCTCCTCACATTTGTTTAATTTCACGTGTTTATATGTACGCATATAATAGTGTAACAACTAATGTTTATTTAGTTTAAATATAAATTAGGTTAATGGAGTACATCAGTTATTAATACTTAAGTAAACCTGTGTGGCAGTAGAACAAAAAAAGAATGAAAGTGAGGATACCTTACATACACAAAGATGTGTATTCAGCACGTAGGCCATCATAATGTGTTGATTGCGTTGGAGAGGTTCGTCTAAAGGCACGCAGCTTTTGTTTGTAGATGTGGCTGGGTCCAGTCTTCGATGGGTTCTTCTTCGCTCTTGATTCCACATTTTTCCATGCAAACTGCTGAATTTGTTCCATCATTGTTTCTGGGGGTTTAACCACCTTAATGGAGAAGCCTCTGCTGATCAGATCTTTGGATGCCTCCTCGACTGTTATAGACTTGTGCTCCATCTTTGTACTTCACCTGCAGTCTGGCAGGAAAGAGAGTCTGGAACTGGATCTGATTTTCTTTCAAAACTCTCCTAATATCTGCATATTCCCTTCACTTTTTAATGATAAGGTATGGATAGTCGTGGTCGAGATTTATCTTGTGGTTTTTCCACGTAAAACCTTTCCCCCGCCAGGCGGTACGGAGTATCATTTCTTTGGTTTTAAAGCTTAGAAACTTGACAATTATGGAGCGTGGCGGAGCGCCGTCTGGTGGTTTTGGTCCTGCCGAGCGGTGCGCTCTTTCGATTAGAGGTCTGGTTCACCCTCAGCTAGGCCCAGGCCGTCGCGAAGCAGACCCTCCACAAAGGCAATCATTGTCTGCGACTCCTTCTCTGCCTCCTCAGGTACGCCATAGATCCGAACGTTTTCATATCTTGTTCTGCTTTCCAGGTTCGTCAACCCTTCTTCCATTCTCTGGTTTAGCTTTAGCATCTCCATCATTACCTCCTCAAAGGTTTGGATTTTCTCTTCCACTCCTTCAATTCTTTCTTCAGCTTTGTCCAACCTGGCATTTATCTTGGTGATCTTCTCTTTGATGGCCTCTAGCTGTCCTTTATTTTCTTGGCGGAAACCTTTTATTTCTTGCAAAATCACGTCCAGATCAGCCATTTCTCCTTGTTACAACCTTCTCAAATAACTCATGGCACTTATTGTAACATAAAATCAAACAGTTAACCATTTCAGTTGATGCCAGTGGAAACTGAGTTTATTTTACAAAACAAACAAAAATAAAACCCAAAAACACAAATACAGGGGAGCTTTAAGCTTCAGGGTCTCCAAGGCCAAAATAACAAACAAAACACCCCCTTCTAC
>NW_013952698.1:29508-48698 GCF_001266775.1 Austrofundulus limnaeus
GACAAGATCACTGCAGATCAAGGCCCAGTCAAAAGGGGCTTGACATCTCCAAGATGAAGCTCTTTATGGGTTGGTAAACGAGCAGCAACACATTTCACCTGTGGCAGCCAGGTAGTCCTGAGACACAGGAGAAAACCCACGAAGTGAGCCACTAGAGGTCAGTGACCGTAACACTCCTCAAGTTAGCTTGATTGTAGTCACACGTTAGCTTCAACTGCTATCCGGGTTGTTCGAGTTGTGCGCTTCAGCAGTTTGCTTCTTAGTCAATATTTCGGTAGAAAAGTAACTCCCTTTATGTGCTAACTCAGTAAGCTCGTTTATTTCTTGCTTAATATGGGAGTATTTTAACAAATTCTCAGGTTCTGTCGGGAGCCTTTCACTCACGCTGCCATCTTGTTGGTGTTCCGACCGGAAGTCAGGACCAACTTTTTTGTTGACATCAAATACTGTAATTTGCTGGATGAGTGATTGCACAGAAGACGTTTTGTGACCTAGAAGTTTCAAACATTCAGTGACATAAAACAAATCTAAGTATTGAATTAGACAAAGGCATCCTTCTTTTTTAATTGAGTAAGATCACTCTAATAAAATGCCAAACATAAATTTCCACAGTTTGAGCATGGAAAACACAGGAGATTGTTCCTCTTTGGCTGTTTCACTGGACAAAAACAGCAAGATTTTTTTATTCTGTTCAGGATGTATCTCATTTTGCTTTTGGCACCAGTCTTTTTACAGACTTTTTATTGGTCTGAAATGTGTGGAAATATTTGATTTACAGTTTAGACAGCAGCAGCTTTTATTTTACAGGGAACTGTAAGTTAAAACGCTGGTTATAAAAAAAATCATGACCAATAAGACATTTTTGCTGAAATCTGATATAAGAGCAAATTTACAGGCTGGGTCCTGCTAACGATGGTTCTTAACGAGCAGCTCAGGCATTTAAAGAGCAGACTCACTGACAGGTCAAGTGATGGAAAAAGAAAGGAGTGAATGAGGAATTGGACCTGTCCCCTCCTTGCCAAATCAACAGGGCCTTAATATAGAGGGTTGAACTTTGAAGTGCCCTAATGGTCTTCATGGTCCTGTGACCACGCAGACGTCTGTTAGGGGTGTCACTGGAGCCTGGCTGGAGCAACATGACCCATTAAGTTTAATGAGTGCTGCTCAGAGCACAGAGGGCTGCTCTTCTTCCTATCTGGTTCTGTTGGTTTACCATGGCTGCATTTGACACAATACAGAGCATGGGCAGGATGTCTTTTTAAGTAGGAGTCCTTTTTGACCTTTGTTTTGCTTTATTCTAAAATCAAAAACCAGAAAATACAAACAGGTTAGACTGTTAGATGTCTAAAAGGATGAGGTGAGAGAGGAGGCATTTCATGTCCCCAGAGCCAGCTTTTTTCAGCCAGGGTCACAGTTTTCAGCTAACACCCATGTTACTGATGTAAAATATTTATCCATCCATCCATCCATCCACCATCCATCCATCCATCCATCCATCATCTTCCGCTTTAACCGAAGTCGGGTCGCGGGGGGCAGCAGCTTGAGCAAGGAAGCCCAGACTTCTCTTTCCCCAGCCACCTCTTCCAACTCTTCTGGGAGGACTCCAAGGTGTTCCCAGGCCAGCCGAGAGACATAGTCTCTTCAGCGTGTTCTAGGTCTTCCTCGAGGTCTCCTCCCAGTCGGACATGCCTGAAGAACATCCCTAGGGAGGCGTCCAGGAGGCATACAAATGCCCAAACCACCTCAACTGGCTCCTCTTGATGTGGAGGAGCAGCGGCTCTACTCTGAGTCTCCCCTGGATAACTGTACATCTCACTCTATCTCTATAAGGGAGAGTCCAGCTACCTTCAGAAAACTCATTTTGATCGCTTGTATCCGATCTTGTTCATTTGGTCACTCCCCAAAGTTCGTGACCATAGTTGAGGGTAGGAACGTAGACTGGTCGGTAAACAGAGAGCTTTTCCTTGCAGCTCAGCTCCCTCTTCACCACAACAGATTTGTACAGAGTCTGCAAATCTGCGGAAGTAGATCCATCTATCAATCTCACGGTCCATTCTTCCCTCACTCGTGAACATGACCCCAAGATAGACAGGATAGATAGAAGACAGGCTGTGCCCTCCCATCCATTGACACATTGTATCACAAATGCATTACACAACGAGCAACAAAGATCATCTCAGAGCCCTCTCATCCTGCATTTCATCTGTTTACACTTATGCCTTCTGGAAAATGCTACAGGTCCTTATCAACAAAAACAGTTAGATTCAAATACATTTTTCCCAACTGCCGTACGGTCACTAAGTCAGATCACTAATTAATATCCTTTAGTGCACCCTTTGCTTATTTGTATTGTCTGTTCTGGCACAGAGATGTGAGCATGTCATGCTGTACCGGAAGCAAATTCCACCAACTTGTTGTGTGGTCATTAATAAATGAATCTGAATCTGATACTTGAAGATACAAAAATATCAAATATTAACATACTTGTTTTGATATTTTCTAACAATTTAATTTGTCTGTCCCAAATAAATCCTCAGAAGGATAGATTCAAAGTGTTTTGCTAAAGTTTTATTAAAGTTAGTGTTGGTTTTACTTTACTTACTTTACTCTGATTATATAGAGGAAAATGATCAAATCTGTCAAAGTGAGACTGGGGAAAATCTAGATCTTTAAAACATAAAAAATACACAATTCAGACCTATTTTGAACTTCATTTATTTCAATCTCAGCTGATAACCATCAATAAAATGTTCATTTTGTACAAAGTCCAGCACCTGAGGACATCTCTGTGATGCCGGTCATGAGACTAAATATGGACGGGTTCAGGAAACAGATTCTGACAACTGGGACAAAAAATAAGAGACAACTGTCACAAGAAACATCAAAAAACTTTCCCAGTGCAACAACGTTTTGCTTTATTTGGCACCATCAGAAGTAAAAAAAAAAAGGTTAATTAAGTAAAAGCTGTTTAAAGCCATGAAAAGAAGCTATTATTTTATTTGTAAAAGTTCTTTTAGAATAGCAAACAACACTTGATGGCATTACTGTAATACTTCAGTTTATCTCTGGGAGTCCATTATTTGACAAAGAAGCAAACCTTATATACAAGCAAAAGAACAACATTTTCAAAATTTATATTCACACAATGACAATATAAACTTGGATTTTAATTGATTAATTTCAGTAGTATCAACATAGACGGAGCTGCAGAGGAGAGGAGCACTGAGGAAGGATGAAATTCACTCAGTGTGACAAACTGGAAATTCAGTCACAAGCAGAGTCAGTATCCTGTTTTATCTTCAGTTTTATGGTAATGAACTGGATGTGAAGTCTTCAAGATGCTTTTTTTTTTCTTTTCCTTTCATTTGCTGACATTTGTTTGAGTTCAGCCAGTAAAGAGAGTGTGTGTAGAAAACATAAACAGTATAAGTGTCAATCATCATGTCATCACATCCTGTTGCTTAAATCAAATGAAAGCCTCAACTGTGAACATTATGACTGAGCCTGGCTGTCTGACTGTGGGAACTGTTGAAGCTAAAAACCTGCCAGAGTGGCTCAACAGAAAACCAGTCAGCAGCTCTGTTTAGTAAGACCTGTTCACTTTAAACTTTCATCAAAAGAAAAAAAAAACATTTTTTATCTCATTAAAAGAAGCTGAATGTCTTCGGATTTTAAGAAATGTCACATTTAAATATACATGTTGTGTTTTTTTTTTCAAACTTGTTTAAAAATGCAACAAAAAATTAAAATTAGGTGATAAAGGCTTTCACCCCCTCCCAGACATGTTGCAAAATTGCACTATGAGAGATTAATAATGTCATATTCAGTTTTGGAATGTTAAACAAGGTCAGTTTAGACACAAAAAAATATGAATTACACTGGCAAAACATACTGCCACATATTTAACCATTTGTGACCCATCACATCAAAATGAGGATTAAGTCCAAAAGTTGTATATGGAGAAATAGGCAAATAATAGTGTTTTGACTAAAATGCAAACAAAAAATGCCTTTTGTCAAAATATAAATGCCTTATTAATGTATCATTTAAATGAACTGTCTGAAATTAAATCATGAAACACAATTTTGAAGCACTTTATTGAGCAGTAGCAACAAAAAAACTGATTTTGAGGAAAAACGCCTTAAAATTTTGAGATTCTCCCTGTGAGTTAGCAAAATTGTGTTTCTTTTTAGCTGGGAAATCTCATTATTCAAATATAATTTGAAGTTTCCTCTTTATAAGGACATCAAAAATTCCTCAATAAAATGACATAAAATTAGGATTCAGACCAAACATTTATGTATTATTGTAACCAACAAGACAAATTAAGTCATACATATGGATTTAATTAAGATATCAGAATGATCCAGGTGTCAAAATGTAGCTTTTAAAGCCCATAATCTGAAATTATAATTAGGTCATTTTGACCAAGTTTGACTTAATCCTCATTTCAACATGATGGGTCACATTTTTGGTGTGTTAAAACAGTTTTTACTGGCTCAAAGACCCCTGTAAGGATGTATTTGGAACCATTATGTTTGACTATCAGTCACTGTCAAAACAGTGTTGTGATTCTTTGTTCAAAATATTTTTACAAACACACCATCCATAATGTCTAGTTTGATGTACAGGATGAGTCAAAAGTCATAGAACACTTGTTTTGTTTCAGAAAGAAAAGGGAAAATGTCACGTTTGAATACACCAGCAAGAATTTTTTTATTTAACCTTTATTTAACTTGGCAGAATTGAGGACAGAATCAGTCCAATTTCAAAGTGTTAAAGTGATGTTAGCAGCATCAGTGCTAACATGGGCTAATGTTCAAAACAGTAACAAACTTTCATAGCAATGCTCACCATTCCAACTCCTGACTCACTAAAGGGAACTGTCTGGGTGAGAGGCTCTTACACCCACGCGAGGGCTGTGACACAGGCATGAACCAAGGTCTTCCACTATAACCAATAGGAGAATTATACAGCAATTAAAAATGTCCCAATTTGCACAGAAACATAAATATCCTACCCTTAAGACTCAATTTAGGCAGTTTATCTGAAAAAAAAAGTTTAGATACTCTAAAGCTATGTCCAAAACATGGCCGCCATCTTGAAAGCTGCCACACTAAATCAAGGACAAGTTTTTCCAAAAATACCCCCGCCCCACCTATGACTTACTGAGGTAATTGGAAATGTCATTTTCCTTTTATGTGAAATATAAGGGTGTCCTGTAACTTTTGACTCACACTGTTTAATAATTTGTTGTGTCTTCTTGTTCTTTCTTAACAAATATAAAGCATCACAACTGGAGGTCTGGCGAAAACTTGACTGTGTTTATGTACAAGGAAAGGCACGTATCAGGTTTTAGAAGGAGAGTTTGGTGCTGCAAAGCAATATTTTCAGTTTGCAACTTTGAATTAAGGGTTAAATAGGTGAAGCTAAGGAAAGGGATAAAAAGGATTCAGCTATATCAGCCAAAACACTAATGAAACCTGTGTTTTGTTTCCAAGTTGGAGATCAGCTGGTGACAGTACAGCTCTGCAGGCATGCCTCACTTTAGACGACCATTACAGAAGGCCTACTGATTCAGCCTGCACTCTGTGGCAGATTTTAAGAACAAGACAAATATCCAATGCTCGCTTTTCACCAAAAACAACAACGAATCAAGCATCTGAGCGTGCCTTCTCACCATGCCGGCTGTGTTATTTAGTGTGATGAAGGACACGACATCTCACATTGATGCTAATTAAGTTTGTCTCTTCCTGCTGCTTGCTGATTGAAGCTGGCACGGTGAGCTGGTGTTAAAGGTTGCCGCTGCGTTTTGCAGCATCATGTCTGCCAGTCGAGACCCCGTTTCCTGTAATCTGAACCCTGAGTCGAGCGGGGGAAACCTGCATATGCAGGCCTGGGAGGGGGAAATGACAAGATGCTTTAAAAATTACAGCCTGCCTGCCTGCCTGCCTGCTACCCTGACTAAACTGACACACCATATCTGTTTGTGCTTGATTAGCTTCATGCTGTTTTTTTTTTTTTTTTTTTCCACGGAGACGTAAACTAGCCTGAACAGGTCGGGACGAAAATTATTGCTTTCTGTCACAGATGTAGTTTGCAATAGAAAGTGACAGAAAATAAACTCTAAGCTCTTTTCGAGCATCTGGGATTGCTCACAGTGAGTGGACGTGATGTTAGACAGCTTACAAAATGCAAAGTTTGTTTAAAAGTGCACCTAAACTAATTTATGCAGTATGAGGGAAAGACTGAATGTGTCGGAACAGATAAAATAAAAATGTGAAAAAGGAGACAAACGATGTGAATCTGTCGTGATGTGTTTGATACACAACAGCAGAAGTTATGTATTCTGTTATGATTGCTGTTTAAACCATACTTGTTTGCTCTTGTTTTTCCAAACTTCTCACCAGTTCAGGGACAGCTAGATTTATGGGGTGTGTAAACTCAATAATTCAGTGAGGCCTGAAACATTAAGGAAAGAGGAAAGAAGCAACATCTCTGCATTTTTTTTCAACATCGGCTGACTCTGATTGTCACATTTGCCTTGTGTTGGCTGCTCTATCAGGCTCTCTTATCTCCACAGTCTGTTCATGTGACCTGCATTATCATTAGTGCTTTCAGACCCCAACACCCCCACACCCCCACTTCCTATCCCCTCCACCCCTCAGTGCTTGCTGATGGCTGTTGGCCATACGGAGGCAGGGAGGAACCTGCGACAGGACATCATGTAGCCCAGGAGATGGCTGCGCTGTGTTCCTTGGCCTTCATCCGTAGCGCAGCTATGCTGGAGGACTTGCGGTCTGGATCCATGTTGAGGTCATAACCATTGATCCCCCCGCCGATCCCAGCGCCTCCAAACAGGCTGCCCATGTGTGTCTGTCCCATGTGGCTGCTCCCTGGACTGGGCACGCCCAGGAAGTCAGAGACCCCGCCAGGGCCGTGAGGATGAGGGGGCATGCAGGAGGGAACCGGATCGCACGGCACAACGCAGCCTGGCACTGGAGAGGCTCCACTGCTGCTCCCAATCCACGAGGGGTTCTGGATCTGGAGAAGAACATCAGATGGTTCAGATCTTATAAAGCAGGGATTAATATAAGCAATTATTATCTTACCTGCTGTTAATAGAGCTTTTGTAGAAATATTATTCTTATTCTTCAGACCAGAGATAACAAATGAGCTGAGACCATGGGTTACTGTCATCTTAAAACAACTTCACTCTCTGCAAATGCTACATTTTAAACCTTCACATCATTTTACATTACATTCCTGCTGGAGATGCTGACTCTGAAGTGCAGCAGTTTAGCTTCTCCTGCCAATAATGTTCATGTAAAATACATGAGTGGAAAGTAACAAATTAATTTACTTGGTTTAAGTATGAATTTTGTGTGCTTTGTACATTTTTGAGTGATTTTTCCAAAATGTACTTTCACTTGAGTAAGTTTTATTTCAAGTATTTTACTTAGTTACATTTGAAATCCCATCCGGTACTGAGTAAAAAATCTGAATGTAAATATTAAATGAATTAACGGGAATTAAAATCTGGAGAAGAAAAAAAAAAGCACTGTCAGCCAGCAGCTTTTGGCTCTGTTCCTCACCAGTCAGTCGCTGTGTGATCCGGCTAGAAGTGAACTTTCTTTCTAAATGACAACGATTATGGTTAAACTCCGCCCAGTTGACCCACCGCTTCTGCTGGAGTAGAGTGAAGCTCAGCGAGAGGCCATGTCTCGGCTCCTCACCTCTGTTAACTAGCAGTTAATTAAACCTTCCACCATTCAAGATGAGTTAAAAATAAAGACATGAACACCTGGAACACCTGGACGTGTTTAAGAGACTCTGGCTTCAAGTTGCTGTTAGTTGCAGCTTTTCTCCCTGCACAGCCTCACCTGTTTAAAACATGCTGTATCAAATGTTTTGTATGTAAAAAAACAGCTTTTACTTAAAGTATTTTTTTACTGATTTACTTTTTACTTTTATTTGAGTGGATTTACACAGGTACTTTTACTTGTACTTGAGTCAAATTTCAACTGAGTTACTTTACTTTTACTTGAGTAGATTATTTTAGTACTTTTTCCACCGCTGGTAAAATGAAATTGACTGCAATGAAAATAGTGTTTACATTAACTCTATGACATTTTTGATATTGAAGTCATTTTGACACAGCAGTAGTTTGGTCCTGGTCCTGACCAGACTGGCTGTTAGCTCATCAGTTTGAATAAAAAAAATAAAGGTTTTTTTTTTCCCGAATTGAGATTTCTCAAAAAGCTTTCTACAACAGGTAAGACAACAACTGCAATTAGTATTTCCAGAGACATCAGTTTCATAATGTTTGAACTGGTACTTTAAGTGTCAATAAATGAATTTAAAATATCAGACAAAAATAAAGGATTTGTGCAAAAAATGACAGATAAACCTACACAAACATGTCAATTATCACTCATCTGGCTTTAAAACATGACACTAAATCAATAATATGGTTGTTTGTAACTAATGGATTCACAAATCAGCACCTTTTAAAAAAGGTGAAAAAATGCTTTTGATGTTCAGTTTTTGCAGGTTTAATAATTTACATTACAAGTGTCTTTGATGGGCAATGAGTGAAAGGCCACTTATTTGCTTTACCTGAGCGTAATTTTCAGGTCGGGTGAGAAGAGGCAGCTCATACGCAGTGGAGAAATGTGTGCGGACTTGTTGCATTTGACCGAAACGCTCTCTCTTCCTCCACTTGGCTCTGCGATTCTGGAACCACACCTGAGAGGAAAACAGTCCATCAGGAGAAGTCATATTTCTGTCAAACTCTTACATTGTAAGCAACACAAAGTGCTTTGTGTAGAAAAAATAGATAAATAGATAAATAAACGGGTCATCTTCTTTAGTAAGAAAGTCAATGTAAGAAACTAAAGCCCATAAAAATTGAGTGAAGCGAATTAATTCTGCCACACATAAAACCATCCAGGCCCTGTAGTTTCAGGACTTGACGTTGCTTTAAAGTGTCGTCCACAGTGAGCTATTGATGTGAAAGTGATGAGACTCCCTTGGTGCTGAATGTTTCAGCTCCACCCTTTGATACTCAGGCATCTGCCTCCCTTCACACTGCCAGTGTCGACAGATCCACATCTGGGCCTGCAGCTGCTCATAAATCACTCTCAGAGAGGTGTGCTCCCCCCCCCACACACACACGCCAGCACAGCGGGATACAGGAGGGAATCCCTGAAACAAGTGCCGAACCTCTGACCAACATGACAGGTGAGTATTGACAAACATGGTTTTAACCCTGGGTTTACTAAGAATCGTTTGCAGAGCTTTTGGCAGGTTTGTTGTCGGCCATCAGTGGAGTGGAAAAACAGGCAGCCTTTTAGAGTTTGTGGGTTCAGTAACCTGCTGACAGATCAAGTGCAGACTCCCCGCTACACTTCTGCTTTAATCCATGAAAGCATGGCTGAAGGCAGGATGGGAGCTATGAGTAATGTGCTCTCTGCAAAAATTAAAAGGTGATGTCCTGAAAGGGGGGCGTTGTGATACACAAAAACCCAGGATTATCTGTGTTATCATTTCTGTCTACCAAATCATAATTATTTTCTAAATTCTAATAACATTTTTATTGATATTATTTCTATCTACAGCCAAAGTGTGTGTAAGTAAAAATTAGGCATCTTAATTCTGTACTATAAATAAATTAACTGACTGAATGCTATGCCCTTCTTCCTGTTTGATACAATGAATTTGAAACATGGTGTTTGGGCATCTAAGCTGTCTTTACATTTAAAAAGATAAATCTGCACACAGCGCTGAGAAAAACAAAATGCTGCCTCTAAATTTATTCATTAATCAGAGGCTTTCTACTGTAATTCTACACAACATTCATATTTAAATGTCCAAAATTTAAAAATGCTGATTTTTTTCTGTCCCTTACAAAATATTATCCTGAACAAATTAGTGAATTTTCAAATAATTGATAATTGGTGAATGCATTGGCTGCAACCCAAGCAATGCACTTTTAGAATGATCAGTTCCTTTATCACTTCCACCTCCAAAACCAAAATTATGATAATGTAAGGCTTCTAAACGGTACACCACAAACCAATGGTTGACAGATGGGGTGAAAGAAAAACTGGCAGAGCAGAATCCAAAGAGACCATAAAAAGAGACCTTTGACTCCAAAAGAGACATTTTCTTCCACTGTCCAAGTATGTTGCAGGTTCCTGTTATTTCTGTTTTTAGTCTCTGTATGATAATTTTAGCTGAAAAAACTGGTAAGGGTTTGTGGTGGTGAAAAAAGAGATTTAGTTTAAAAAAATTAAAGTTTGGATGAACTAACCCATTCTCACTCCCAAGTCGTCACATATTGACGCTTTTCCAAGGTTCCCTCTATGTCCGATTTTGACGCACTGGGTACCCCCCTCACGTCAGTTACTGACGAGATGGGGCGAAATCTGTTGTCATATTTTCAGAAAGTGTAGAAAATGCGCAAAAACTACCGTTTCGAAGCCTGAAATTACCTTTGTTCACTTTAGACATCCTGTCCCTGACCCTAGTACCTAAAATTAACCATTTTTAGAAAATGTAGGAAATTCACGTCAACATGTTCCAAAGCCTGAAATTACCTAATATTCACCATGGACATCCTACCCCTGATCCCAGTACCTAAACTTAACCATTAATCCTGATCCCTCATGTTAACCTCAGACCCCCGACCCAAAGACCCATGGTGGCGCAACCCGGAAAAGCCGCGGGCGTCAAGGACTGACGTGACGGGGGTACCCGGCGCGTCAAAATCGGACGTAGAGGGAACCTTGGAAAAGCGTCAATATGTGACGAGTCGGGAGTGAGAATGTGTAGACATTACCGATTACAAGTTTTGTTCACTTTTGATTTTATTTTGTGTTTATAATGCAACCAAGATAAGTCCTATTTAGATTTGGTGCTCTTTTTTTTAACCAAGACTTTGGGTAAAGAATGAGACATAATTAATGTAATTAATGTGCACAAAGATTTCTTACAGGTACTTGTGTTGTTATCTACAATGAAACTTTACATTCAGTAAGAGGAGGAGAAACTTATAACTCAGTGTGTTACCAGAACACAACATGAACAGATGACAAGCCTCCACACTGTATCTAATGGTCTGTGAGGCCTTTATGAAAGGTTTTTCATGATGGAGTTTTTTTTTACAATAATCTGGGTTTGGTGTTGATGTTAACTAAATTTTTATGTTTTATATTTTGTGAGCCTGATGGTAATTTGTTAACCCTTGTGTTTTTTTCCCTGTACATCTGGTCTGCTGGTCTACACAGCTCATTCTGTCATTTTAGTATTTTTATGGTCTCAGGTCTTCAGTTGCTTCATGACATCAATGACATAATACAGAAAATAATTCCTGCCACTGCATTGTTGACAGTCTTTAAAGTTCCTCAAAGTGATACTTGAGTAAAAGTACAAGTAATTTATCAGTATTAAAAGTAAAAGTATAGAGTAAAAGTGAGTGGTTAGATTTTCAAAAATTACTTTTTTTTGGAGGTGACCTCCCCAAAAAACTTTTTTCTAACGACCATAATGAATATAATGTTATTTTAAAATGTTAATGCTGAAATTGTGAGGATACACTAGCCTGCCTGTTTCAGCTGCATATATCTCTGCATCGGTCATCTTCATACAAGCCTACATATGTCTGATACGTTTTGCTGGAGTGAGACATTTGTGTCATTTACAGTTCTGATGGACCGTACAACCCAAAGTGTGTGTGGATGATTTACATTTAAACTTCTCATCCAGCCACAAAAATTCAATCCAAGTGGAAAATTACGACATATCTGGATTTTTTTTAAACAATAACAAGCCAGAATGAAAACAAGCCAACATGAAATTGAAGTAATGACATACTAATCCTCACATTCACATCAAATGTAAGAACTAAAAAGTACAGATAACTGTATGAAAATGTAAGGAGTAGAAGTAAACAATTAGATAAAATAATTACTCAATTAAAGTAAAGACAACAAAAAATTCTCCTATAGTAAAGTAACAGAGTACTTGCACTTAGTTACTTTACACCTCTGGTTGTTCAGATATTTCCTGTACAGAAACAGCAAGTAATGACAAAGAGGAACACCTGCATATAAAGAGAGCATTGCTAGAATGGCTAACAACATGGACAATAGTAAATAATCAGATGTTTCTTTAGACTGTTTGGAGTCACTATCAGAAAATGACAAAGAAGATTCAGAATTTCCTGTTTCACTTTGGCCGTGCCAGGTAAAAAGAAATGACCAGTTCTGAGACAAAATGGGTAAAATCACATGTAATGTGCCAAATCTTTCAACAATGAGATGTTTTCTTCCACTTTTTTGTATTTGTAGAACATGCATATCACAGACAATGTGACTATGCACCCAATGTTCATGTTCTATAAGGTTCCTTAAATGCCGTCCAGTTTTCATGAGAACTGTAGCTAACATAACAAACATGTATGCAAAGACACAAGCGAAAACATGCTCAGCAGCCTTTTGTTTCCATTGATGTGTGATAGAAAAGTTCCAAATGACTGATTTAGTCTAATGCAACATTTATTGGATGGGTCAGTCAAACAAGTTAGTTGAAAGCAACACATTAAGAAGTACAATATTTTCTACTATATGGCACAATTTTAAATAACTAAAAAAATACAACAAACATTTTTTTCCTAGAGAAATTTCTCTCTTCTCATTGGAAGAGTAGAGAAGAATAAAGTGGATGATGGGAGTCTCTGCATGTTTATTTGTTTCTTCTGCATTTATTTGTTGGTTGTCTGAATCTTCTCCCAAGAGAGAAAAACTTCTTCAAAGAAACGAAAGAGACTAAGCCCACTTCAACATGGGGCCTTGAACTCAGATTGTGGGTTGATTCCCAGCCCAATCAGCTTGTGGTTTTTACAATCCCTGACATGCAGTTTCCCCACAGTCACTCTCTTGATTTGCCATCCCACCAACCTCAATTTCTCTCACTGTCATCACTTCTCTTAGATCAGATGTGCACAATAAGATTCAGAATTTAGCTGTGTTACAAAAACATGTAGGATAATGATTTATTCTGGTATTCAAATGTTTTTTTTCTAATGAGGAAAAACTAAAATATAACAGACATTTCTTTATCCTCTTATTTTCTTGTTCATCATAGAGCATCTTGTTTATTAGAAGCTGACGTAAAGAGATGTCTGACTCAAACATTCCTCGGTCAGCTGGTGAGATTAAAGGACAGTTTCCTCTCTCAAAGGTGTAAGCTGATATCTGAGGTTATTGCTAAACCCCAAGGTCAAGGTGAAGGGTTGCTGCTCTTTGAATTATATCATATGTTTGGAGTGGGGCTCTGGGTCTATGTTCTCCACCCCCTCTGAGGATTTAGGGGTCTGTTATTGCTAAAGTTTTTCATGTCTTTCTTTTGGTGGAACTTGAGTTACATGAGCTCATTACCTTACAGCTCTCCAAATATAAAGCACACACTAAAGGGCCCTGACTGGATTTATAGATCACGTTCTGTTGCATTTATATTTAAGCACATGCTACATTGCTAACAATGTCAACAATTTCAATCGAAAGAGTTCATTGTAATTCAAGCACATCTACTTTATGAACCTTTACAACAACGTCAGTTGTGCAGTACAAAGATAAGGGCCAAACACACAGGCAGCAGGAAGCATATTGATTGTCTGCATCTTCTGCCGCTAAGCCGTAGTCAGGTTGCAGAGGCAACTGGTCCAGGAGAGAAACCCAAACATCCTGCTGCCCAGCAACAGTTTCCAGCTCATTCTGGGAGACCCCAAGGTGTTCCCATGCCAGAGAAGATACATAATGCCTCCAGTGAGTCCTGGGTCTTCCCGGGGCCTCCTACCAGTGGCACTTGTCTGAACACCTCCAAAGGGAGGCATCCAGGAGGCATCCTAATCAGGTGTCCGAACCACCTCAACTGACTCCTTTTAATGTGGAGGAGCAGCGGCTCTACTCCGGATCCCCTCGGATAATGGAGTTCCTCACCCTATCTGGCTGAGCCCAGACACCCTACAAAGGAAGCTCATTTTGGTCATTTGTATCCAGGATCTCATTCTTTTGGTCACGATCCACGCCTCGTGACCATAGGTGAGGGTTGGAACATAGACAGACCAGTATATCGAGAGCTTTGCCTTTTGACTCAGCTCTTTCTTCAACACAACTGACCGAAGCAACGCCCTCATTACTGAGAATGAGGCCCCAGTCTTATTATCCATCTGTCGCTCCATCCTACCATCACTTGTGAACAAGACACCCAGAGAGGGGGCATTAGATAAATTGACTCTCATCCCAGCTGCTTCACACTGTGCTACAAACTGTGCCAGTGAACGCTGAAAGTCTTGGCTCGAAGACACCAATGAAACCACAACATCCACATCAGAGCTGAGAATCTGTGGGTACCAAACCAGATACCCTCATCTCCAAGACTGCCCCTTAAAAGCATGTCCACAAACACCACAAACAGGATCAGAGACAGCAGCCGTGGCAGAGTCCAACTCGCACTGAGGATGAGCTCGACTTTGTGCCAACAATGCAAACATATCAATTTATGCCTCCATTATTTTTGATTATGATGCCTATCAGTGTTGCTGCTCTGTATGTGTAGTCTCTCACTGCTTGGACATTCCTGTAGCAGCTCTTGTCTCATGCTTTTGTTGGCACTTCCCCTTTTCTTGTTTAATTGTAGTCACTGTTGTCAAGTTTGGAAGCAAGGGTGTAGGAACCATTCTGTGATAACCTGATGACACAGAAGATGATGCACAACACGAGTTCTGTGGAAGGTGCCGACCAAAAATGGGTGAATCTGAGCAAAATTGAGAGACATAAATACCAGAGAGGCAGCCAGTAAGGAAGCAAACTTCTGAAACAATGCACTTCTGGACATTGTTGCTTCTCAGATGGTGCTGCAGTTAATGCAGTCACAGAGCTAACTAGGAGGGTGTGTCCCAAACATTTCTGATCAGTAACTCTTGTCATGCATTGCTTGGTTTAGAACAATTGTTAAATGTTTGTTTGATTTTGTTACTTATTGACTCTTTGAAAATTAAATATGTAACAATTTGTTTAGTGAGTATTTATTGGTATCAAATTTGACAACATTTGGTGGAAAAGACTGTTACGAAATACTTGACAGATTTTGAAGATAGCCATAAGTTGTTTTGAAGTTTAATGTTGTCGATGAACATTGATTAAATCAAGATTCTAGTCATCAGTACATTAGCTTATTTACACAGCAAACATACAGTATGTATTCTTTATTCCACATCTGTGTTTTGTATTATTTATTTAAGGTTCACGGTTTTTGGTTGTTTAAGGTTTAAGCTACCTTTTCCTTTTAGTTATCTTCATTTCTGTTGAAGTCTATCTTCTTGTAAATATCATAAATACAGCTCTGCCACTTTGACCTCTCATTCATGATATCCATTTGTGGAGTGCACCACCCTGTTTTAAAATAGCTTCGATAACTTCTTTATACTTTAGAAAAGGGTGACCAATCTTTCTAGAACAACCCATAACAGCAGCTTGACTGATCGATCACTTTAAGAAGGAATTCTGCTTCTTAAGTAAATTAGAACTCTGTTTTATCAGTCAAAAGTTTGTGTATAATGTTGCATGTTTGACTTATTTTTTAAACACAAGTGACTTCTGTAAATAGTATTTATTCTTAGTGCTTGTTTGAAGTACCTTATTTTACTTAGACACTCACAGAATGTAAATGGAAATGACAATTTCCTGTTCAAGTTTCTCATTACTGACCAAAGTCAAGCTCTTCTTACTGGTGTGCATCTTTTTTCAGTCGTGTTAATATTTCATTTGTTTAGTCGGTTAAAGAAATGCATTATGTCATAAATATTATCCTCAGCAGCCACTTGAATGTCTCAAGTGTTGGTATTTTAAAACAAAATTTATATTAGCTGTCATCTCCATCATTACAAATCAAGATGATTTCACTTCTTTCCTTATCTAAATCTCCGTCCCCCTACTCCCACTTCTCTCCTGAAGCTCATCATCATCTGTCCCTCTGCACCCCCAAACACATCGACCTCTCCCTCCATGTCACTCTCCTCCCACCTCCCTTTTAAGTCAGCGGAGGGAAGAGGGGATATTGGAAAGTGAGATGGGAGAATGTTCAAACTGGGGCTTGTTTTCATTTCATGTTTAATTTCCTGACGCCTAAGCCCTCGGCTTTCCGTGGCTAACCTCTGTGACCTTTTGAAAGCGTGCAGACAAGAGCCGTGGACCAGGCGTCCACACACACACACACACACACACACACACACACACATATACACACACACAGAAACTGCAGACATTTGCATACCATGTTACATACAGATTTCAAAAGCGACTCAGCCACAAACGTAGCTTTTTAACCTGGACCGTCTAGATTTAAGCACCCAAAGTCTGAGAACATGTATTCCCCTCATGTTGATTTGTGACTCCAGAGTGTGTCGTGTTTCACTGAGGGTTTGTTCTCGTAGCGTTTTCCTTTGAACAGCAGCAGGACTGTGACCCGAGCCAAATACTTGGGAAGACAGATAATTCAGAGAACTTTATGGAGTCAGATATGTCCTTTCACTTCCCAGTGCCTTCCATCGGGTTTTTTTTTTTTTTTCCAGTTTGAAAAATGGAGTTTTTGCAAATGCACGTTTCTAGTTTCTATATTTATCCTTACAAACTGCAGTGGTACATCCTGTAGAAGATACCCCGGAAAAAGAAATGCACTGACGGCAAAACAAAAACTACTCTTGTTTATATTGTTTAGCAGACATCTGCAGAGAAGGTGGCTCGCTGCTCTTGGAGCTCAGAGCTTGGCGGTGATACAGTAATTGCTAAAGACGCTGACAGCAAAATGCAGCTTTACAGAGCCATTATAGAGCTTTATTTATGCTCCGGAGCCAGCAGGCAGAGGAGGAGGAAGCAGGAGAGAGGGGAGGGCTAGGGTCTCCAGCTACAAAAGCAGCTTTGAAGTCCAGCCGTCTCACCTCATCTCTGTCATGCAAGTCCACTGCAGTTGATAGACTGCTTCACTCACACACGCACAACCCCCTCTTCCATAAAAAGAAAAAGTGAGCAGCGTGGTAAAGTTCAAGTCTGAGGGTGGAAGCTAATTGTTCTAAATAAAGTAGTGGCAGAAAAAAAAGTCGTGTGATTATAAAGACCTGAGGTTTTCGCTTCATGAAGGCTTTTTTCTTCAAAATGAGGATGAAACTGAAGGACCTTCATGTTGGCAGAAAACATCTGCAGCCCGTGTTTCTGTTGCTGTTATGTTAGAGATGAAAAAGATTCTGCAATTGCTTGCCAGGCTTGATGTACCCCTCGGTGCTCAACAACCCAACATCCCTGGTCTTTGTCTCGATGGACCTTCAGCTGAAATTGTGGGCTTTAGTCTTGATTGCCTGCATATTTGGAGCCTGATTTTAGAAGTTTGGGTTAAACCTCACAGTGACTCTGCTGTGTGCTCGTCAAATATGAAAAAAAAAGTTAATTATATTCATCTGGGGAGTGGATGGGTCTGTGTGAACGCTACATGAATGTACTTATTTTACTGTATCACCCCAAGGACTAGGCCAGGTTCTCTGTCCCTGACTATGTCTCACACT
Source organism: Austrofundulus limnaeus (assembly GCF_001266775.1). Classification (NCBI taxonomy): domain Eukaryota; kingdom Metazoa; phylum Chordata; class Actinopteri; order Cyprinodontiformes; family Rivulidae; genus Austrofundulus; species Austrofundulus limnaeus. The sequence goes on from NW_013952698.1 coordinate 47,129, forward strand.
GCACGTGGAAATTGAAAGTGGCATCTGAGAGCGTCTTTTATATCCACGCCAAATATAGCTTTGATGAATATCCATGTGTTTTCTTTCCATGCCTCCAGACTCGTGCGGTAAATGCAGTTTAAAACATGGCCGTGCTGGAGAGAAACCCTTGGCCTCTGACCTGTTGCAAAAGTCTGCACCACGTGAGAGCGGAAAGCAGAGTATTCCTTTAGCTTTCACCCGCCCAGCTCTCACACAAAACTGGCGAGCAGATAGAGAGATTTAGAACAATCGGTCTTGTTGTTCTGCTGCTCAAAGACAATCACTGTCAACTTGCCCAGTGTTAAGTCTTTCAGCATTGTCTGTCAGGTCCCAGAGTGATTGTTAGTGTGCAAATATTAAAGACAACTCCATCCAACAAAGCATGCGCTTTCCAGCAAGTGTGTCACAACAGCAAACTGTGTGTTAAAGATCAAGTGACGAATTAAGCTGGAGCGACAGCATCAACCTTTCCTCAATTTCAAGCCAGCATCAGTTTTAACATGATTGTAATCGGTTCTAAATTTTACACATTGGTTTTATCGATTTAAAAGTCATTTTTCGTTTAAATTGTCATTGCTGTACTTGATTTAACAAAATACCAATTTTATTCTACAATATGAAATCCATCAAACCATATCCTTGTGCTTTTTAGTCCAAACCACAAAATCTCACTGGGCTGCAATGGTTTGGAAACTAGTTGGTGACTCAAAATTTTAGTTTGTTGCAAGAAAATTAGCAAATTTCCCCAAATAATATTCCCTCGAAGTTTTCTTACTGAATTCTGAGAGTTTGTGACCAAGTGACCAATGAGCCATGTGGCTGTGTTGCTTTGGTCACCTAATTTTTTTTATTATACAACACTTTTTGTGTGTGCAGCTTGAAAAATTGTGTTCTAGGACAGACACATTTTATCACACATCTCCACCTACAACTCTAGTTTTATGATTTAATCTGTATGCAATTTTTAATCTATTGGAGTACACTTCAGAAGTTAAGTTAGGCATTTCTGGCAGGCCGAACAGAAGTCATGTGGGCCTTAATTTGACACACATGGTGTATATTTTCAGTCAACGACTTGTATCAGAATCAGAATCAGAATCAGATTTATTGCCATTGTCAATGAACAGGATTCACAGACTAGGAATTTGCTTCGGTGTAAAGGTGCAGTAGGTATAAAATATAACAACAGAAGAAAATACAAAGACTAAAGGAAAAATATACTAAAAAATACAGAATTCAATACAGTATTAGGAGCAGACAATATATTTGGCGTAGTGCAGTTAGATCCAATGATAAAAAGTCACCAGAAAAACAATATAGTCAGAGTTGTGCTGTTTAAGAAACCAGTGATAAAGTGGCCAAGGCAGAGTTTTAGAGACACATGTTCTAAATGTTCTAAATGGTCAAGAGTCTGACGGCAGAGGGGAAGAAACTGTTCTTATGATGGGATGTTCTGGTCCAAATGGAGCAAATGTATCCAAATGTATGCTTGAGTAGAGACATACATCATACATACATGAAGGACACCAAAGTCTTGTATATATATATA
>NW_013952698.1:48823-53644 GCF_001266775.1 Austrofundulus limnaeus
GCTTATTAAGTGTGGTTTTTATGCAGTTAAAACTGTTGGTACTGCAGTGGTTTGGAGATCAGTGAAACACGACACATTCCAGTAAAACAAAAGAAAGTTGTCCCAAAGCCTTTTAGGTTCAGATATACTAAAAAATTATGTTTTTTGTGGTTTCTGGACACATAAATTACCATAACTTCCCCCAAAGAGATTAGACTAAAAGAAAGATGGAGAGCTCCAGGTACAAACTTGTTCTTTATCCTCACCTGAACTCGAGCCTCTGTCAGGTCTGTCCTCAGAGCCAGCTGCTCTCGGGCATAAACATCTGGGTAATGTGTCTTCTGGAAGACTTTCTCCAGCTCTTCCAGCTGGTAGCTGGTGAACGTTGTGCGATTGCGTCTCTTCTTGCCTTTGTTGCTCTCAGCCTCACCTTTGTCTAGAGGGCTGGATAGGTCGGACCCCGGGCGCTCACTCGGAACCTTCACACCGGGTTCCTTTAGGTTCAGGTAGCTGCCTTCCATCCCGGGAGGGTCAACGTTTGTAGGCAATTCAGACTCAGTCAGACCACTGTTGTCTTTTCCTGTAAGGAAGGGAAAGTGAAATGGTGTGAAGAAGGTTAGCAGTAAAAAGAGTTCTTTTAAAGATTGGTCATTTCAAGTTTTTTTTATCACCCACTGCCATAAGACAAAATCTAGCTCATAATGTTTTTGTCCATGTCTCTGTGCATGTAAGTTAAAGAGTATGTGCATATGCGCGAGTCAGTTTGCAAAATACAGTTTATGAATCAATGGATGAATTGTAATGATGCTTGCAGAAATAAATCTTTAGATGTACTGTACATCTGCAACTAATCAAACAAATTCTAAATGGCTGTCGTAACCAACCAACCTTAAAAAATCTGAAACAAGAATTTAGTCCATTTTACAGATACTGATCTGAAATTTGATTTAGTTGTAACTGAGTGTGACTCACAATACATAATCTGAGAGCTACCAGATTCCAAAAGTCTGTTCAAAGTTTTTGCCATTGTATGTTGAGACAACACTTAGCAAAACATCACCAACAGCAACTACAAACAGATGAAGATAAAATTATAAAAGTAAAAATAACATTTTGGTGAGGCAGAGATGTCAAATAATAGTTGTGTTAAATAGGTGGCATTATGTATGGAGGACTACATCTGTCATAACTGGAAATGCATGTAGAAATAATTAAATGGCTTGATAAAAACATAAATGGCTTGATAAATTAGTAATTAAGTAATAATGTGGCAATTATTGCATAAAAACATCAACAAATATGAGCGTAATTAATTTATTTGACTATACAGTGCAACATAAATTAATATTATACTGTATCTTTGATTTTATTATTTATTTTGTCTATATTTTCCCTATTCTGTATTTATTTATTACATTTTTATTTTACCATCACATTTTACAGTTATTTAATTTTATTTTATTTACTGTTACTTTTTTATCTTGCATTATTTTATTAATTTATTTATCTTACACTGATTTATTTTCTCCTATAATATTTTCTCTTTACATTTTCCCCATCCAGTTTTATCCTTCATTCTTTTATTAACAGCTCTGATTTACCACCTCCTCTTTTATATTCTCTACTCACAAAGTCAGTCACGTAAATTGAAAAAGGGGGCTGAAGTGAGCAGGGGAAGGGGAGAGCAGCAGAGAGGACAGGAAGTGATGGGGAGTGGTGGGAGGGGATTCAGAGTGAGCTGAGCTCCAGAGCTCCAGAGCTCAGCTCACTATGAATAGTCAAATAAATTAATTACACTCTTATTTGTTGATGTTTTTATGCAATAATTGCCACATTATTACTTAATTACTAATTTATCAAGCCATTTATGTTTTTATCAAGCTGTTTAATTATTTCTACATGTATTTCCAGTTATGGCAGATGTAGTCCTCCATACATAATGTGTTATTTTTGTTTTTGATGTTTTATTATCACTACATTTGTTAGGGTTCTGTATGTTGTATTCATGATTAAATACAGCAAAATAAACTATTCCAAAGGTAACAGATCTTTGTACAGTAATACTTTTATGTTTATTTACATAATGACTTTAATTGCTGGATGTTCTGCCCAGAGCAATTTAGTTGAATAGCCCTGGCATAAAATTTAATAAACCATTCAGGAAAAGACCACAAAATGTACATCTATTACTGATTAACCTTAAGGAGCCAAACAAATTCAGACCTTAAAAATTGCCAAAGCTCAGTCAGCTTTACAGATATTGAGCTAAAGTTTGGTGTGGTAACAATGCTCTATGGCAAAACATTTCACACGTTATTTTCTAGGTTCAACCAAACAGGCTGAAACTTTACCTCTTCACAAAATACGATGATCCAATTTCAAAACATTGTCATAAAAGGCAGCAGATGCCTTTCTATAGAACCCTAAGTCTTTCAATAATAAATAATCGATGTGTAATCATAACATCACTTTTGATTTCTTTTGACAAAACCAATCAATATTTCAGATTACAGACATATCTGTAAAGTCATAACAAAATACACTTGAGCTTATTTAGTTTTTGAAGTGTTTTTTTTTCTTTTTTATCAAGCAACAGAAGTAGCTGTGGTGTTACAGATAATTATATTCTTATCTGTCTAAACAAGCAGGCACAATCAAATAATAAACCATTTAAAGCTGCTTTGCTTATAATACTAACCCAGTGGAGCATTCCTCACATTCCCATATGTGTGCTTAATAAAACGACACTTACATTAAACATACCTCAGCTTGTTAATGTTTTATTTTAGGGCTCAAAGGTCGTGCGTGTGAGTGGCAAATCTATACACTGATGAGAGGAAATGTCATCTCTGTTTGAAAGGCTTGTCATTGCGAGTCGGTGTGACCTGTGACACGAGGCCCTCTCCCTTCCGTCTTTAATCTGAAATCGGAGCCACGTGAAATCTGCTCCATGTCGAGCCATGCTTGATAGCGGAGGGGCAGCGACCACTCCATCCTCACATCTGTAGATGTAAACATTGTGTTTGTCGCTTTCAATTTGGAGGGCAACGATTTAATGACAGAACTTTCTCTGTTCCTGACAGTGCACGCCGAGTTATTTTTTTATTTTTTGGTTTGTTTCTCTCTGCGACGATGAAAAAAGCTGTCCTTTCCCCTTCAATAAACAAACAGACGTGTGAATAAATAAGCAGAGCGTTCCTGGTTGCAGGCTGGGGAGAACAGCGAGCTCGGTCAGCCTCTGTTTGTTTGCCTTCCCGGCTTCGGGCACGAAGACCGTGCCGTCGTAAATTGATTGGACCGGAGTCAGTTCATGATAGCCTCCAATACACCAACAGCATCTGTGTGTCTTGCGCAACACAGACATCACTTTAGTTCGATTTGTCTTGTAGTTTGGGAAGTTCAGGAAAAACTCGTCATTCGCTCACGTGCATGTGTTTAACTTTGTCACTTACTACTGATTAAACTCCGTTAAATTCTCTGAAAGCATCCAAGAAAGGGATTGGTTTTCCGTTTTTATACTTGTAAATCGTGCAGACCAGGTTTTTTTTTTTTTTTTCGTTTTAGAAGTTGTTGGCTGAATACTTTCAGAGTGATGAATCTAGGCGGTGACTGTCAGCAACATGCGTGTTTGTTTTTATAGACTAGGACATCTTTGGCTGGACTGTTCCTCAGCGAGATGTCAATAGTCATTGCCTCAGAGCTGCAGCAGCCCTCTCCCCTGCTCTTCGGGCTCAGACTCGTCCCAACTGAGAGGCTAATGGAACAACACAACTCCCCCAGCTGGAGTTCATGACCTCACATCATCGTGGCCTACCTGTCAGACCATTTTACGCTCTCCACGCTAGCAGATGTTCTGACATCACCAGCCCCTGAGTTGGCCTCCTGTCTTCATGCACTGAGCAGTACTTTTTTTTAAATTCAGCCCTGGGCAGGAGCATTGCCTCAATGTTAGCAAAAGACAACGGGTCAAGTCCAAGTTCCTGCCTGGCATTTGTGTCTGTGAGAGAAAAATACAGTTCTGCCCCTGAGCGAAGCACACATCCTGTGAGAACATAGATGGGCGCACAGATGGGAGGGGATGTGAAGACAGCGAGAGGGTGCACGGAAATATTTAGGATTCTTCATCTCAATATTAACTTTCATTCGTTATTCTGGCGTATGCATTTTGGGATATGAGCATGTTTGTTTTAATTAAATCACACAGTCAGACTTGTACAAAAAAAGTGAAGTATTGAGCAGCTCAGTAGTTTTATAAAAATAAAGTTCCACCCATCTAACTGTTGTGAACTGAGTTGACTAAAACCAAAGTTGTTGGCTTCAACATCTAAATAAAGTTATTTGTAGGAAAGATTATTGCATAGATTCAAACAATGTAAGTTGTAATCTGTAATCTTTAGTTAAAATATTCCAACAACTGATGGTACTGTGGCACAGTTGGAGCTGTCGCCTCTCAGCAGGAAGGCCTCATAATGGCCTGGGGCCTTTCTGGGTGGAGTTTGCATGCTCTCTCTGTGCACCTGTGGGTTTTCTCCGGGTACCCCGGTTTCCTTCCACAAACCAAAAACACGTACAGTATGTCAGGTTAATTGGTAATTCTAAATTGTCCCTTAGTGTGAATGAAAGAGTGAATGATTGTTTCTAATGTGTCTCCATATGCTGTGATGGACTCATAACCTGCTGTTAGCACAGTGACTGCTGAGGATAGGCATCTACTCCCCATGGCCCAAAGAGGACAAGTGCATTAAGAAGATGGATGGATGGATGGATGGATGGATGGATGGATGGATGGATGGATGGATGGATGGATGGATGGATGGATGGATGGATGGATGGATGGATGGA
>NW_013952698.1:54064-63330 GCF_001266775.1 Austrofundulus limnaeus
TATGGTATGGTATGGTATGGTATGGTATGGTATGGTATGGTATGGTATGGTATGGTATGGTATGGTATGGTATGGTAAGGTAATATTCAAGACACTATGTTAGGGGTGTCCCAATACCAGTTTTTCTCAAACCAAGCAAGAGTACAAGTACTTCAGTTTGGATACTCGCCGATACTGAATACCAATACTGAGTACTGACTGAGTTAGAATCTAAAAATTACACAATGACTTTAAAAATGCATTTCTTTTTTTTTTAAAAACATAGTGTCTCTCCTTAGTTATAGGCCTACAGCTCCTCCGACTGTATCTAATCAAACATACAGCACAATATACTGTTGCAACAATTTAAAATAAAAAAAAACTAAAGATTTTCTTTCAACTTGTTTAAATTATTCAACATGGAACTGATAGACTTCACCTAAAATGTAAACTGTAACACATTTACTGGAGTTTCAGTGTTCCAATACTGGTTTTGGGTATTGGGCCATTTTATAAATGTACGAGTAGGCTACTTGCAAAAATGCTGGTATTGGGACATCACTAGAATATGTTATTTATGTATGTGAATAAACTACAGTTATTAAAAGTTTTTAGTTTTTTATTTTAGTTTAGTTAGTTTATTCATTTCATTTAAAACAAAAACAAAAAATGTATACTCATTTAAAAAAATACGCAACACACAACAAAAAAACTATACAAATCAAATTGAAATAAAAGGAGGCAGAAAGAAGAAAAAATATTATAATATCTGCCCCTTTTTGCTATAGTTAATTTCAAGCAATAATAATAAAGAAACAAAAATAAAATGAAACTTCAATTCCTTCTCAAACAACAACTTTGATATACATACAAAAGTCTTGTTGAGCACAATAAATTACGTAATGGACAGAATGTAAAGGTCTCATGTGTCCAAAACATGAAATCATAATAAGCTTTTATCTGTTCATGAAGCTCTGATAGTCTGCATCCATTATTCATTTTCCATCCCTGCTTTATCTTGGCCAGTGACTTTCACCAAAAAAGTGAAAGTTCAGGTACATTTTTCACTGGTCATAAGTTCAGCACAGAGAGAAAACTATACACTTACACATAAAGTCAAACGCCAGTAAGCTACGATGCAGGTTTTAAACTCCAGCTCCAGATTTAAACTGTGAACCTTTTTATGAGCAAATCAACAGTGTCAAACACCACACCTCAGATATCAAATTAGTCACTGAACATGTAACGTGTTAATTAGATAAAATCAGATCACAGATAACTGAGTTAACATTAGGCTTGTTTGATTTAACGTGTCAGTGCCCTGGGGGTGACTTCTGATGTGAACTGATGGCATTAAAATGAACTAAACTGAATTATGATGCTTCAAAAATAATCGGACCTTGTTGTGATGGAAAAATATGCATGGGTGTCCCCTGAATTATACAAACTATCTGTAATCTATTTTAGCTATTTGTGGAAAAAAGAAGAAGTGGCAAAAACTTGTTCTGGCATGTTGCAGCAGCAAATTAAGTTTTTCAATTTAAAACTTTGAACTTAAAGAATAATAACTGGGAAAAAATATAAGAAAGACTTAGGAAGAAGACGTGTTCAGTGAAAAGTTAGATTGGGCAGTTTCTTTAAATGTGGAAGCTCGGTGTTAATTAAAACATAATTTAAGGTGACAAAAGTGAAATATCGATCTTGATCTCACATTTGTTCGCAGGAACATCAAATCATAATAATTTTGATTGTTGTAGCAACAATTTTAACTCAAACGTGAGATAAAATCATCACTTTCTTTTATAAAGTGCGATTTGTGTCCTACTGTTTTAAAGAAGGGAATCATTTTCAGATCATTTTATTCAGTTAGAAACTTTCTGATCATAAATTTTATTTGAGATGTGTCAAACTGAAGCACTTAACTGATGGAGGAAAACCTGAGCTAAGAACAAGGTGTTCTGAATTGTTTAAAAAAGTGGAAAAGAAAAGAGCTCTCATCGGTGTGGACTTTAAATTCTGCAACTTAGATGTTTTACATGAGATTAAAGGGAAATCTTATCAGAAAAGTGTGAAACTTAGCAAAACAAAAGATAAACTTTCTTTTATTTGTAAGGTCCTCTATCTCTAAGGTGACATTTATCACATTTAATCCTGGAATCTGCACTGATCAGCATCTTTTCTTTGTCTGCTCCTCCAAACTCATCTCGTCTCTGTCATGCTAACCACACAGATTCATTTGCCACAAACTTTTTTTTTTTTTTTTACTTTTCCCGCATGCTGAGCTGTCTCTTCTGCACGCTGTTTTGGAAAACACAGCCATCACACACTGCTTTCTTTTGGGAGCCAAAATTCCTCAGTACTTGCTCTCAACTTTTTTTTTTTCTGGCATTCAGAGGAATGTGTTTTTGACAGCGGTTCTTGTTTTTCAGCATTCATCAACGCAGCCAATATCGACGGTTTCGTCTCGTAATCTGCCAGCATCTCTGTGACAAGCTGCAGACCGCTTCAGTTAGCCGAGGTCAGATGTTTACTGGGGTCAGCAATTTAATCACTGCTCAAAACAGAGAGAAAACATCAAAGTGTAATTTAACTGGTTGTAAAGCTACGGGGCACCCTCTTAGATTTTATGGAATAGGACAGGGAGGGTCAAGTGAAGCCAAATAAAATAAAACGCTATAAATTAGTAACCTGGGAAGGGTTAACGACTAAACACTAAATAGGGAAGGGAATGCTTTTTAAACAGAGCACGCTCTCAAAGTGCATCTCAACGTGTCACCCTTTGTATGGTGCAATTTAAGGCAAACATCCCATTAGGTTTGGTTGTCATCAGGTGAATATGAATTTAGATTTACTGATTTCTTTCCAGCACAGCTCAGTCTCTAAGAGCTGATGATGTTTCCTTGGTGAAAGGGAGGTTCCCAGATGTTCCTGAAGAAAGATCTATGCCAGTGGCTCATGCAAGAATGCAGATTCCCTGGGAAACAGAAAGGAAAAAAATCGTTCTGCTCTGCCTCAGCCTCTGAGAAATTGACATGACTGTGACCTCATTACTGTCATACCTGAGGCCACTGGCTCCAATCAGAGAGCACAGAAGTGACTTCCTGTGTTCAGATGGTAAATCTTTACACTGACTCTACTGAACATTATTATTGTGAATACACCGATCAGTCAAATAACAGCAGGAGCTTTATGAGAGACAGGGTTACCTGAGCAGGTCACAGGTCCATCACAGGACCACAGAGAGACAAGCGACACAGGCAACCTTTCATTCTCTTAAACTTGCACATTAGTAAGAGTTTAGCAAAGTCAATTAACAACATGTATGTTTTTAAACCCTAAAAATATGCAAACCTCATGGATTTTTACACAAAAAATAATTTAGAAAAATATTTTATTCCAGTGAACGAGTGTAATTGTAGAAAAGATTGCAACAAACCAATGAGCGTTTAAAGGTGCCAATGACTGAAAGAAAACTAAAAAAAACAAATAAAAAAAAGAAATATGAGTTTTTCTTCCTTTAGATCAGTGTCTGATTTTGAGAAAGTCCTTAGGGCTGAAATGTTTATAATAAAAAATCTTTATTCATGTGTGAAGCTGGAAAGAACTGCAGCTTTTAAAGTAGGTTTTTTTCTTTTTTATTTTTTTTCCTTTGTAAGGAATGAATACACTTCGTTTTATTTAGTAATCTTTTTGTCCACACAGGAAAAACGTATGAACCTCACATGTGTAAATCATGTTTTTTTCATGTGAAAACACACTATTTTCACACATGACATTATATCCAATGTGTTTTGTATAAGGAAACATAAATCTGAATTTTGAATTCAGCCTGTTTGTGATCATAGGTGTTTGCATGATTTTTCACGTTATAATTTATATCTACCCATTCATCTAACCATCTCTCATCTATCTACCCAGATGAGAAGATGAGAGATGGGTAGATGGGTAGCTTGATGGGTAGATAATCTACCCTTCATCTACCCATCTACCCATCTACCCTTCATCTACCCATCTCGCATTTATCTACCCATCAATCTACGAATCTAGCCATATATCTACCTACATCGATCTACCCATCTCCTATCGATCTATTTTTCTACCCATCTACTCATTCATCTACCCATTTCACAACTATCTACCCATCAATTTACCCATCTAGCTATCTACAATCTATCTACCCATTCATGTACCCATCCATCTACCCATCTACCCATCCATCTACCCATCTACCCATCCATCTACCCATCTACCCATTCATCTACCCATCTACCCATCCATCTACCCATTCATCTACCCATTCATCTACCCATCTACCCATTCATCTACCCATCTCGCATTTATCTACCCATCAATCTACAAATCTAGCCATCTATCTACCTATCTATCGATCTACCCATTCATCTACCCATCTACTATCTATCTACCCATCAGCCTACCCATCTAGCTATCTACATTCCATCTACCCATTCATCTACCCATTCATGTACCAATCTATCTTCCCACCCATTTATTTAGCAGCCAGGGCAGCAGAAGGGGAACATACTATATTTAAAATGACAACAAAAATTGTGTGTTTACTTTACATGGACAGTGTATATAAATTGAACATAACTGTTTGCCACTAAATTGTTAATCTGGACCCCCTGAACAAATTATACAAAGTCACCCTAAAACCTATATTATAAAATCAGGATAATCGAAATTAAACCAAATCATTCAAATGTTTAAAAATATCAAAAATGACAGAAAAAACTAATACAGTGATATTTAAACTGTAAACATGATGGACAAATAACACTGCAATTAAATTAAAAAACACACAGTAACTTTAAAAGAAATATGTTAATAGGAATGAGGCTAAGGTTAGATTTACTTGATTGTCTGTAAATCTAAAGTGACACCAGACTTAAAGGGCCAGTACTTATAAGCAGATGTTGTCGTTGATAGTTAGAGATAATTTATCCAAAACTGCAATTAAGATTTATAAAAGTAAAAAGCAAAGCATGCTGCATGTACTCAAAATTAAAGCGAAGAGAAACGGGCACACAGATACTACTTTCTGACCAGTGATCAGAGAAAAAACTTTAAGACAAGACCCTGTTTTTTGTTTCCATTCTGAATGCAGAGAACAAGCTGCTGCTTCACCGCCTGTAAGCCTTTTTAACAAGTCTGGAATTTCCCCCTTCAGGTGATCACTCATTGCATATTCTAATTTATTCTGGTGCATGCTGGCACGATCACAGGTGTCACCCTGGTTGCTTTTGTTGCCATCAATACAATGTGTTAGTCATCAGCAAATGCATTTCTCGTGACATCACTTCCACAAGCCTTTTAACAACCCCTCACAAGAGCTATATTTTGACAGGACGCCTTTTAAAGCCCTGCCAGGACTTTCTGAGGTTGTGTTTTGGTTATGGTGTGCGGAGAAAATGTTTTGCACATCACAGGATGCTCAGTGCCCCGCTGACAGAGAGAGTAGGATGCTTGAAAGTAGAAAGATTGATGCTTGATTATGGTGTAGTTCTTTTTAAAATATATATAATCTGCTGTAGATGTTTTGTTAGAGGATTAAAAAAAGGGTTAGGTAGCAGCCGACATTCAGGCATCTTGTGCGTAGGCTCTAGTTTCTTCTTTTCAGTCGTGTTTAGCTTCATTTTCCACTTGTGGGCATGTTTTCCTTTAGCTTTACAAAAAGCATAATTTCCAAAGTGCACGGCCCAGATTTAAACCTGGAAACCAAATGAGGCTCTGCAGCGACTTCAGGAAAGTTTCTTTGCGTGCAAGCAGTCACTCCGGCACGCATGAAGCTTTCCCAGAAACACTCTTATGTCTCCAGAGTCTCTCAAATCATTACCCAATCTCCATGTCCATTTCTGACTCAGTGCTTGTTTGTTCAAGGTATTGTTGAGAGGAGATTATGTAAACCAGTCCCACTTTGTCATCTCATGGCCTCTGCAGCTCTGATGTTCTGGGGGAGTATGAATAATAACCATATAGGAGGCAGAGATGCACATCTGCCTTACATTAATGCAGAGCTCTCCTGCAGTGCCGACCTGCATTCCTCAGCTCTCCATCAGCTCCAGGGGCATTTATTTCATTCAGAGCTGTGGGAGCAGGTAGACAGCTCTGTCTGTGTCCGCACCGAAAGAGCCCGTCTGATTGGATGGATTAAAGGGATATTTTTAGATGTTTTGATGTGTGGGGGAGAGTGGGGGCTGTGGAAGGATTTTGAACAATTAACATCTTGCCGGTTGTAAATAGCTTTTTGAAGGACCTCCGTTTGGTGAAATAGTTTGAGTCTGACAGGATGGGTGAGCTAATGGCTAGTCTGAGCGGAGCCATGATCAGAGTGGATTGTTGCTGTCCCAATATAACTCCTGTGTCTAAAACTTTATCCAAACACTATTTTTATAGCCCTTTCCACCAATGGCACTTTTGCAATGGTGTTTTAATACGATCACATGTTGTTTAAAGAGCTATGGGGAAGCAGTAGAGAGACAGTTCTTTTAGTACAGCCTGTGACACTTTGTGCAAGAATATTGTAGTATTTCTCCCAAACTAACCACAAAAATGACCATGGTTCTAACTTGCATAAACTACTGTAAAGTTTTATTCAGAATCTGCTTCAAATAGCCATTATTAATTCAGAGAGTTTGAATGGAGCCAGTTGCAAAGCTGATTTTGCACCTTAAAACAAACTCATAGTCATTATTTTCTCATTATACAGAAAATAATGACATTACTGCCAGTAACTTCAGCTAACTGTTCTTGTAAATAAAAAAAATGTCGGTGTTAAAAGGACATCTGAGTGCCTATGTGCCACTCCTTTAAGTGTTAAATTACTCTGAATGGGTTCCACACTCTAAAAATGAAATGTTGGATTTACTTAACCATGTTATGTGACCTGGTTCCACTTAACTGAGTTGAGTAAATTCAAAGCAACATACTCATGTTCTTTGGCTAAAAAACTGGTATGTTGCTTTGAATTTACTCAACTCAGTTAAGTGGAACCAGGTAACATAACATGGTTAAGTAAATCCAACATTCCATTTTTACAGTGAGTTTTCAAAGTGTTTTTTTTTACCAAAAAAATGTTACATAGATGGCTAGCCTATAAAATGCATGAATTAACAAACCTGTATGGAAAAAAATGACTTAGATAATTATTCAAAAACTAACGCCTCAAGTGTAAAGTATTACATAATCAAACTTTAGAAAGTTTATAACAACACTTTGACAGTAGCTTTGCTCAGATTAGCTGTTAGCTCACCAATTGGGTTGAAAATAAATATTATTTTCCTAAAATTTGGTCATTTGAAGAGCTGTTTATAGCATATAAAATATTTGTAACGCACAGAACCTCACTTTAAAATGTCTGAAATAGCTCCTTTATGTGCATTTAAATAAACATTACCACTCAGCAAAAACAGATTACAGTTGTTTTATTTGTGCTGCAAAATTGTGTGAATTCCATTTTAAGAAGCAGAAACAGAAACGCTTGATTTTATGAGTTAAACAATATGTCTAAAAACTTATGCCATGCTGCAATTTATTAACATCGCTTTGAACCATTAAATATTTTAGAAGTGCACTGTATTAAAAATCTGAAAAAAAGGTTGTTTCTGTGTTTAAAAAAATTATGAAATGTTGACGTTTTATATTATCATCTGCAGTTTATCTACATCTTCAGTGTGTTCATGCATGACAACATTATATATGCATCATTTTTTTTTTTGGCTTTTACACTGTAATAAGCTCAGAGTAAACCAATAATAAAGGTTGCATTAGCATGTGAACAGTATTACAGTTGTAGCTGAAGTTGCCACAGAAAATTCCCTCTGGGCACGAGAAGATTTTAGTCATCATGACGGGAGATAAAGCATCAGCACTGAGCAATATATCTCCCGTTGAGGACCACACATAACAGCACAACCCTGTTGACGCCTGAGGCTTTGGCAGGAGCCCAAAGCATCCTCCCCGGGGCCACGATGCCTTCATCTGGCTGCAACATTTTCAATAAGAGCCGTTGCACAGCTCAAACTCAAGGGAGGCATGTTGGATTTAATGATGGCATTTTAAACGATTCTGTCAATGCACTTGCCAAATCGACTCACTTTCAGAGCAGCGGGGTTCAGAAAAGGCTGGAGGCAGAACAAGTGACAGATCAGACTGAAAACAAAGAACTGAGTCCAGCTGAGTGGAGAGGTTGAGTCGGGGTCGCACTTGTTTGCTTTACACTAAATCTACTTTTAGTTTGAAACAAATTTATCTGCCTCTGCTTCCTTTTGATGCAAGTTTTATTCTAATACGTTTACACGTCATCTCTCTTTTTTATTTCAAAATCTCAAAATTTAAAAAAGATCATTTTTTTATTTCAAAAGTTTTGATTGAAATAGGTTAAATTCAATATTTATGATTGCAGATGCTTTTTTCTTTTGCCAAAAAACATCTGGAGTTTAATTAAGGACCGAAGGCGCCAAAGAGTCTAAGTCTGGATGCTTAAGAAAAAGAGCAACTTTTTGATGCAGCATCTGTTGTTGAACGTTGGCGTTTTGGCCTTTTCACCTTTCAGTGAAACAATTTTATCTGTTTCTTTTAGAATAAAAAAAATTATTCTGCTTTTTGTATCAAAGCCTTTACAAGAATGTTCTTGTAATGAATTATAATGAATTAAATAGTAAAATAAATTGTCAAGAATATGAAAAAACTTTAGCCTTTTATTTTATTTGCACGTGTATCTAACATTTTACATTAAACTCTGTTCATTTTGATTTTTGTTGCTCATTTTGTCGTAATTTAAACTCCATGTTTGTTTAATTCATCAGTTAAAAAACAGATTATTTTTCACACAAAAATCACTTGTTGATTGAATACAGTTTTTAAAATTTGTCTTTTTGTCTAAATGATGTAAGATTTACTTGTTATTGCAAGAGTTGACTTGTTTTTTTTTTCTTTATGGCGCAATAAAATATGCCACAGTGTGTTGTGGTGTTTGTTAAATAAAAAATCAATTGATACTGAGCTGTAAATTATTTTTAATTGATTTTATTATTTCTCTTAATTTAAGAAGGCTGCAGCTCGAGGCCAATAACACCAGCGATGCTGCGGCTCCTCCATGGAGATAAATCTGTAAAAAGCTGGAACAGAAAAAAAAAACATTCTAGTCTTTCATTAAGAGTACGCTGACAACTTACGAAATTGATTCAGTTTAAAGAAGCTTGAATAAATCCTGCTCTCCAATTTGTGGAGAAATGCGTAAGGCATCATCTTTATTTTAATTTGTTTAA
>NW_013952698.1:66664-74281 GCF_001266775.1 Austrofundulus limnaeus
AATTAGAAACTAAAAAATATTTTTCTTTTCTTCTCAGCGCCAAACAAAGACAGGACAGGAATGGGGAGTGCAGTCTCAGCTGTCGCAGAGTCATCGCCTGCCATGATGGTGACTGGTTTGTGTCATTTTCAGCAGGTTTTCACAGAGGGTCTGTGGGGTGGGAGGTATAATGCAGCTCAGAGCCTCTGGGGCTCATGTTGGTGCTGAGGGCTCCTCTGGATGTCAGTGAAGTGAGAGGTGTGTCGGGGTCTTAAAGCACTCTGGGTTAGTCCGTCTCATGCATGTTTTGTCTCGGCTGCATGTGGGATGGGAAAATGGCCTTTTGTTTTATGAGAACACATTTTAATACATCATTGTGAGGTAACTTCTCTGATTTAAATTCTGTTGTAATGATGTCACAATATGCATGAAATAAACTTGACTCATATTTTGTCTATATGAGGTTTTGAAACAATTGGAGGAATGTTGGGAATTCATAAAGCAGCTGAGGCTCCTCAGTTGTTCCTGTCACATGACAGCCGAACATCATATCTCCTTGCTGTCATTTAAAGCTTTAGGGCTGCTGTTTCCCTGTGTCTTTTTTCTCCAACAGCCGCTCATCCATTTTTTCTTTAACTCTGACTGTGGGCTAAATTAAAAATCCCTTCCTCAAATATGTTTTTGGTTACATTTCTGCAATGTTTAAACTTGACTTCATGGAGCGATTCGCATTCAGAGTTTCGCTCAGGAACAGCCATGTTGCATTCATCTTAAAGTTCGAGTTTAAGATGTGGAAAAAATGCATTTAATGAGTACTTAAAGAGATTAAAACTTTAGTATTTGTTTCATACATTTTAAATTAATTATGAATAAAACATTTGACAAATTTAAATAAAAATTTTCAAAGGTCAAACATTTACACAATGAATAATCTATAGTTTTAGTTGTGTTTTATGTCTAAATAGTCAAATTACAAATGTCTGTGAGTTCTTACAGCTCCATAAATTATTTTTCGTCAGAATTTATGATTTGAAACCCTCAGATGAACAATGTTTGACGAATTAGAAGTCCAGACTTAAAGCAGCATCAGAACATTTGCTCCCATTGTTGACCTGGTTTCATGACAGCCATGTTCTGCTTACACACTAACAGCACTGTTCCATTGTATTTTTCCAAAGCAGGTTGATTGAATTAGGCATGACAATAAAAAACAAACATAAAAATCATACCAAACATTAAAACAGAAATCTGACACAGTAAATACAGTACAGGTTTGAGTAAAAGACATCTCACCCCAGAAGCTGGATAATCATTGTTAATTGTTTTAATCAGTTAATTGGATTAATTATTCAAAAACAACTTTCGAGCAGTTAGAAAAAATGTGTTTGAAAAATTCACCACACAGAAGATGTTAATTCATGTATGTCAAACTCAAGGCCCGTGGACCAAATGGGGCTCACCAAGGCAATTTATGTGGCCCGCAAAACTTTCAAAGATGTATTTTGAAAGAAGCGTATGCTGCTTTAAAGTCGGCATTCAGCATAAACTACATCTCCCATAATGCATGTCGATACGTTTACCCATGAAATGGCATCAAACCACTCGGTGGAGGTGAACAGAATTCAAAACAAACAGCTGGCAAAATTTGCTGGGGAAATCTATATCTTGCTGCATTTTAACCGGCTAGTTTTGCTGCAGCCGTACTGGGAACAGATGTACCATTTAACATAATTTTCTTAGGTAAATCCATTCTGTTTGAGTGTTATTTCCCACTTACACATAATAAATTTAAACTGGAACTGTGGGAATTTCCTGTCGTAAAGTGGGAAAGTTCAGAATTTAAGGCAGCAGCTCCTCACCACAACTCAGCAGTGAGCAAAACTCTCTTAATTTTAATAGTATGTCTATATTATTTGTTTCACATTTAGTTATAATACTTTTTATAATACAGTGTCTTCTGGTCCACCACTGGTTTGGGAAGAATGTGATTGAAGCATCCTGAAATAGAGACATTCATTAAGTTTTGCCAGTTTGTTGTTATTATTTGTTTATTTTATTTTTTCATTACAGGTATATGAGGAGAGTTGGCCAGTCTGGGTGCCTAAGGGGAAGAGAGGAGGACGAGTAAGATGATAGTGAAGAGCGAGCAGGCAGGTGAGTGTGAAAGCTGAGGCTTATGCAGATCAGAGGTGAGTACTGGTTTTGGTGCAGGAGGCTTTCCGAGGTTTTCAACAAAAGAAGTTTCAAATGAGTGTTGAAAGCAGCTCCAACATGCTGAGGAAGAGCAATTTTCAAATTCATCTTTTCAACAGGTGCTTGTTCAGGAGAAATGCAACGACCACTGGAGTCAGAGAGGGAGGCACCAGCACCTGCTGGGTGATCTCAACATGGCTGCTCACAAACTCCACCAAGGAAAGGAGAATAGAAAGGATAAAAAGGAAAGGAACAAAGGTTTAAAAAAAGTGGCAAAATGATTAGTGGCAGAACAATGAGACCCCATAAAGCCACATGGGCATCCATTAAAATGTGGCCTTTTTATAAACTGCATTTTATAAAAATGGCTCACGTTTAACATTATTATTGGCTCATTTCTCTCTACCTGAAGTCGAGTCTGCAGCTGCTGTTCCCTGCAGGAATTTCTACAAGCACCAACGTCACCAGAGAGGAAATATCTGACAAATGGCAAATCACTATTTGTGGCTTGGAGAGAAAAAAGGAACAGCAGATTTTTATGTTCAGCTTTAAATTTGTTTCACATGAGCTGAGCACACACACGGTGCATCAGCAGATACTCTGATGAAATTAGGCAGCAATAAGGGAGAAGAGAGAAAAAAAGAGAGAAAGAGAGGCAGTGGTTGTACTGATGTTTAATTCAATAAACAGAACCAAGGAGGGGCAGACAGAGGAGAGGCTGTGCTGCCTTCATCTTTCAGCTCTATATCTGGACGAGGAACCCACGAGAGAGACACACAGGAGCGAAACTTCATCCATCATCCAAGCAGCGGCCGAATGGAGACACGTAAACCTGATGTTTTACATCCGCACGAGGAAACTATTTCATCCCTCGTTCTGAGGAAAACTTTTCAAACATTAAAACATCCATTTCAAAGAAGTTTAGGGAAAATAAAGTTTGGAGTTTGTTGTTGTTGTTGGCATACTAAAATATGAGCTAACCTATTTTGACCAACTGTGCAAAAATCATCCATCAAACCAAGTCTTAAACAATATTATCTTGTTTTGAGACTGATATACTGAGCAAGAGCATTATTTCATGAAGTTAAATGATCTGCCATGAAGTAAGACAATTGTATTTGGCAAGAATTCTTGAAATAAGGAAAAAGAATTATGCTAACGTTCAGCTAACAATTTATCCAAAGACATCCATAAAAGGATTTAATTATTGTCTTACAGCAAGCAGCTGAGAAGATCTCTGAGAGAAAATGATCATTCCTAATCTTTTTTAATCACAAATTGTTGCAATATTTGGACCTACTTTTGATTTCAAGAAATCACTAAGATATTTATTTCTTAAATTTTTATAAACATCTGATTTTTCAACCATTGTGCATTCCTGTAATGCTACTTTTCAGTTTAGGATTGTTCTCAGTAAGATTTGATTCAGGTTTTTTTTTGTTTTGTTTTGTTTTTTTAGAATCTAATATCTTCATTAACTAAATAAACCTTATTTGTTTCTAACTTTTCTGTCTTTTCCCCGACTGACCTTCCATCTTCAATCCTCTGTGGTTTTTATTATGGAATTTTTTATGATTGCTGACAAGATAAACAAACATCAGAATCCTTTAGAGCATTCCGGACTTACTGTACAGTTAGGGGGAAATCCTAATCATGCAAATTACATCTTGTTTTCTTTTTCTGCTATCATCTCTTTAATATATTTTGATCCCTTGAGTCATCTCCTTCAACTGCGTGGCCAACTCCTAATTTACTGCACTACAGTGATCTTCACCTCGGTTTAAACTCTCCGTCAGCTCTCAACCATGTGAGCGTATTCTTCGCACAAATCACATCAAAAGCTCAAAAGAAGCACAGCTGCACAAGAACCACTGAGTAGCCAGATGACCATTTACTTTTTAGCTCCGGTCACGTTTCTTCTGCAAAGTTCAGAAACAATTTAAGGTAAAGCTTAGATCTTTATTTTTATCCAAGGAAGAAGAATGGGTCAAACAGGATGGATGGATGGATGGATGGATGGATGGATGGATGGATGGATGGATGGATGGATGGATGGATGGATGGATGGATGGATGGATGGATGNTGGATGGATGGATGGATGGATGGATGGATGGATGGATGGATGGATGGATGGATGGATGGATGGATGGATGGATGTGCTGACACAGTGCTTGTTTCCAAATGTCCCAACTTCAGTCGACCAAAGAAATATTTATTCATATTATATTTTGCAAAAAGTAGATTTGGAAGCCAACACCTGCATCCTTTACATATCACCCACAACTTAACTCCATCCCATCTTATTGTAAAATGATTTCAGTTTAAAACGCTAGCATGAAAAAGACGAGCAGTGTTCATTCCTTCAAGGGGCCTTTTTTGTAACGGTGGTTTGCAGGCATCAGACTGTAGAAATAGGAGGTGTAGAGCAGCAGATAAGTGAAACAGTCTTTCAAATTATGATGCATAAAATTGGCCCTGATTGTACTTTTTAGAAAACAAAAATCTGACCATGCAAAAATTCGAAATAGCAGCCATTTTTTAAAAGATGTCTTCCTGGCCGATGTCCAAATCATAGTGTTTTTATCTAGTTATTAAAAGCAAATGATCTTTTTACACAAACATGTAGATTTCAAATTTTAAGCTTAAATCATACTCAAATTTTTATTTTTTTTTTGTAATATCCAGATGATATGATCACACCGGCGCCTCTTCTGGTATTCTCAAAAAACATAATCGTCTTCAGATGTTCCTGAATAAAGTAATTTAGAATATTTTAAAAAGTCCCAGCTCTTATAAGTCACTTTGAGTTGGAACAGGTTGACAGGCTTCCAGTTTATCTCGGAGTAAAGCAACACAAATGCTTTCATACAATACACTGCTCGGCCAAACACCCTGCTTTCTAACTGCCTCTGTCAAGGTTAAAAAAAAACCCAACCTAATTCTCAATCTACACCATTGTCTTTATTGTTCACTTCTACAAAATCTTTGGAACAGTCCTCTTTTGGTTACACTAGAGCTAGAGCATATACAGTTAAATTAATGTAAAATTACTTTCAAATCAACGGTCAAAAGTTTTTTATTCATGTCTTTTATCATGATCTAAATTATAAGAGTTTTTTTTTTTTGCTTGCTTATTTTATTTACAGCCCCTTGTTTATTTCCCATTATTTAAGCGTTACAGTTGATTTTTGGTATTTATTGAACTCTTTTTCTTTGTGCTCTGTTTTTAGCCTGGTGTTTTTCTTTAGCTTTGTGATTATGTATTGGACCATGCTGGAAATGAGTGTTACTTCCTTGTATTATCCGAGCGTTAATAGTGGATGTATATGTACGTGCAATTCTGTTACAAAATAAATCAAATCAAATGTTGCAATAATGCAAAAAATGTAAGTGCTTGTTTTATTTTAAACAAAGGAGACACAGAAGACTTGGGATTATGGAGTCAAATCACTGTGAATTTTTGAACACACAAACGAGAGAAACCTGTGTTAAATGTCTTTACACTGAGCTGCATTTGTTGACACATAGAGGACATATTTACAGTAAATCAGTCATTTCAAGGAAACAGAGGTAATGACAATAAATTTCTGAAAATGCAATACAAATGATTATAAAAAGTAACATAACAAAACTCTGTTCGCTTTGATCTCAGTTCATAATGATGAACACATGAATCTGCAAAGCAAAAATAACTTTAGAGCTCAAAATTACAGCATTATGTTTTTGTCCTTTTGTCAGACAGATGTAATTGAAAACTATTTTTAAGTCTCATTTGCCATTTGTTCCCAGCTGCTACATTTACGTCCTGGGCTGTTTCACACACAGACTCACACTCTGGGCCTGTATAATGCAAGTCAAATGTGTTCAGTTTAAAAATAGCACTTATAGCTTTTCCATGTGCTTCTGTTAAGTGTTCCTTGTTGTTCCAATATGTTTCAACATACTGACTTTTTGGTGTTTTTACATGGATGACCCTGAAGAGAGGATGTATTTAACTTATCATGTTCACATCTTTTAATTATTTGTAAGTAAAAGGTTTCTGCACCGCTACATTTTTGTATCTCTGCTATCAAAGTGGAATGGCGCGCTCTGGGAGCTAGAAGGGGGGTGGGGTGTGAAGCGCCTCATTTGGATTTAAAGACACAGCCTCAAAACGAGTTGATCTGAGACGCACCTCAGAAAATGGGGCTTGTGGATTATTGCAGTCCCATTTTATAGACACCAATTGAGTTATTTAAATGTGAAAATAAGGATTTAAAAGCATATGTCTCCCTTAATATTTTTGTGTCACAAGGTCACATTTATCAGCTATTGATCTTATTTCAAAACAATGTAACAACTAAAAACACTTCAACATGATAGTTTTTTTTTTCAGGCCTTTTTCTTTCTGCCTGTTTGATACACTTTTAGTGCATGTTTGGATTGTAACAGAACACCATGTGTGCATTGATCCGGCCTGATCTTCCCACAGCAGCATCTGGAGCAGGCGAAGCGACGTACACCGAGACGCTGAGTCAAAACCAAACAAACCAGTCTGAGAGAACAAGTCTGTCAATCCCCGGGTTCATCGCCACCTCACAGGACTCCTATCTAGATGGAGAAAGAGCCGCATTCCCCTGAAATGAGCTTCTGCGGGATGAAAGCTTCGCGTGAGCTCCCCTGATGACCCGCGACCTTGTCTGTATTTGTGCAGAGGGGTGGGGAGCCCTGATCCTGAGCTCTCTGCCTCCCTGCCGGGATCCTGGGGAGTCGAGTTGGGGTGGCCAGACAAGCCCACCATTCTACCCTCGGGTGTTTTGTTTTGGGGGTAAAAAGAGAGACCCTCAGATGAGCCGACACTGTCACAGTGGTAACCTTTCACCCAAGCAGAGGTGGACCGCAGGAGGCAGCGCCTGGAGTTCCTGTGATATCCTGTATCTTTACCTCAAAACCCCCATATGAGATTTTAATATTGACTGAAAATCACGTGTTCCATTTGAAATCACAGTTCAAGCATTTCTTCATCATGTGCAGGCAGCAGGATGCCCATACTTG
Organism: Austrofundulus limnaeus; assembly: GCF_001266775.1. Taxonomy (NCBI): domain Eukaryota; kingdom Metazoa; phylum Chordata; class Actinopteri; order Cyprinodontiformes; family Rivulidae; genus Austrofundulus; species Austrofundulus limnaeus. The sequence continues at coordinate 73,872 of NW_013952698.1, forward strand.
TACGCAGCTGAGGAGTATTGCGCGTTGAAGAAATATGGAGGCCAGCTTCAGAAAATCAAATCACTGGTCAGAAAGTGAGGAGAGAAGCTGTCATCAGAAACCTGTTTGCTTGTTTTATCCATGCATGCTGACATCTTCACACTCAGCAGGCTTAGGATGACAGCTGAGAAATCACTTTTATGCTCCGACCTGATGGTAGTATTAAAACTGAAGGATGCTCAGCAGAGAGAGAAAGTAAAACGAGTGGGTTTTTTTTCCAGGCCTGAGCAGAGTGTACACCGAGGCCACGATGGCTAACCTCTGCCCTGCCCCTCAGGCTCTTCAGGATGTTAGACTCAGGCACAAACATACCCACTTACAAACAAACACAGATGCCCCGAATTCCACTTTCACTTGAAACAGTCGACCCC
>NW_013952698.1:74291-79145 GCF_001266775.1 Austrofundulus limnaeus
ACACACACACACACACACACACACACCACCCCCTCCTTCCCCTCCGTTCAGGTTACCTCCGCTCACTCTGCCCTTCGGGCCATCTTTAATCCAATAGAGAGTTAAGTTTAAAAGAGGTTGATCTGGGGACAAGTTCTGGGACTGAGTGACCAATCAAACTGCCTCGTCCTTCCACCATCACCCTCGTGAGGGGCATTAGGAGAGCACCTTGACCTGATCTTATTGATAGAAACAGAGTTTATTAGGGAAGAGTTTGATAGACGGTATCAGCGATGGTGTGGATCCACACGTTTTAACTCTAACGTTCACAGACTTTTCTTCAAGCAAAGGCTGCTTGCATTAAAACAGTGAAGGACATCTTGTAATAAAAACATAATGGTGAACTGGTTAGTCTGCAGAACTGTAAATTTCTAAATTGTAAAATTAACAAGAGCTCTCATGTTTAAAAGCAATGAGACTGTTGCGTTTTTTAGTTAGTTTAGTTTATTAATTTCATTCATTTCTTTAAAAATAACATAAGTTCAACAACAAACAAAAAAAATACAAATCACATTTTAAATGAAAGATAGCAGAAGAAGAAAAATTCTTATTATATCTGCCCCTTTTTCTCAAAAAAATTTCTATCTAAAATTATCTACAGATTACAAAAAGAAAAGAAAAAGAAAAAGAAAAAATAACAAAAGTTTAAATCCTCGAACAACAATTCATACATGTACATATTTCTTCAGCAAATTAACCTTTATCATTCTCTTAAACATGCATATTAATGTAGAATTTAATGTCATCTTCCAGATTATTCCATAATTTAATTCCCCGGACTCAAGTACTCCTTTCCTTTAAACTGGTTCTAATTTTAGGTCTCACAAACATTTCTTTCCGCTTGACGTTACAACAACTCTTTCTTTTAATAAAGTGTAACTGGGTGTTTGAAGGTAATGTGTTTTTTTATGAGCCCTATACATAACTGATAAAATACCATAATCAACCAAATCACAGAATTTCAATAACTTGATGGAACAATGTATTTTGATGGGTGAGAGTAATGCTTCCTGGTGATAATTCTTACGGCTCTTTTCTGTAAAATAAAAATAGGATTTGTAATTGTTTTACATGCTTTTCCCCAAACATCAATACAGTAGATCAAATGTGGAACAATTATTGCATTATATAATATAAACAGAGCTTTATCTTTAAATAAATCCTTACTTTGTACGATACTGCGATGGATTTGGCTATTTTTGTTCTTAAATGATTTATGTGAGGTCTCCATGTCAGCTTCTTCATCAATGATGACACCCAAAAACTTCACCTCACTGACTCTACAGATCTCATACCCTCAACTCTAAATGAAAGATCAACATTTTTCATTCTTTTACCAAATATCATATAATTTGTCTTATCTAAATTTAATAATAATTTATTGAGTTGAAACCAAGTTTATGTTCTAACAAATTCTGTCTGCATCCCCGCATTAAATTAGTAGTAGTATTCAAACGTGCGAAATTTGGTCAGTTTCAAGCACTTACCAAAAGATAAAATAGCTTTGGATCATATTAAAAGAAAAGTTTAATGTCAGCAGCATTTCTGCTTTCTTTGCCATATCTACTTTGTAACAGAAATTTAAAATATTTGACCTGAGGATGGTGAAGGACCAGAAAGTAAAGCCATCATAAACCTTGGTTTATCTTCACATGTTTGTCTATGTGTAACTGGCTGCTGGTTGGAGAGGCAGTAGTTTATCACATTTATGCAGATAACCTACTGGTGTTTAGCCCAAGTTCAGCTGGTCTCCAACAGCTCCTTAAAGTGACAACCCTTTTGGAGGATTTCAGTGTTTTCTTTTTTCCTGCAGCTCTTTAATTGATTGATGGGCGGTGATTGGTAGCAGCTGCAGATGATCCCAGTGATGAGCTCCTGAGCTTTAAAAGATTCTTCAGACTATCTGGTGGATTCTGTAATATTGGGTAAAGTTCTCGGCCATTCAGATAAAGTCGTCTTACCTGAGTTTTATTAATGTTTATTAATGTCTTGTCTACAAAATTGACCAACATCCTCCTCGTAGAATCTGTTCTCCTTGATTGAGCTCATCTGCCTGAGGATAAATATACACTCACCTGCTGCTTGCCTCTCTGCCTGCCTTCCTCCCTGAAACCTCACCTGTCTGCATCTCAAATATAATTCTCCATACCAGACAGATGATATTTACGGAAGAGCATCGCATTCACCTAATAAAAAAACATTTGACTCCTGATCTCATAATTATGACATCCTGATCTCGTAATTAGGTAACAATGCATCTGGACGTTGTATTTCAGCTCACTAAAGTGTTTATTTTATGTTTGCTTCAATCTTTTTGTAATCATATTTATTAAACCAGAGTACAACTGTTATGCATGTGTTTGAGCATGAAAGTTAGTTATGTTGGTTTAATAAAGATATACACCAGCATTTTTAAAATGTCAGTTTTATTACCTTTGGGAATGTGTGCAGCACTATAAGTGGCCCTCTGGTAACAAAAAATGTGTCCCCTGCATCATTTAAGTTGGTCATTCCTGGTTTAGATATTGTACCTCACTCTACCTGGCTCACTTAATGATGGAATTATAAAAAAAATAAAATAAAATAAAAATGTCAGCCTTCAGAGACTGGTAGTGGTTGTAAACTGTTTTTTTTTCTGCTGGAGTCAGTATATATTTTAAAAAATTATATTATTTGTTGACTCAGTGGGTCTGAAATGGAATCATGCTGTATACCGTGCCATACATTACACATCTGAACTTTGGAAATACTGGTATTGTCTCCTTAAAAGGATATGGGTTGTTTTTAATGTGTCTTTTTCTTTTTTATTGTCTGTTTTTTAATTATATTATGGACCATGAGTCTGCAAATAAAGCACATCATCGTCACTAAAACTGAATAAACAGATAAAACAGTGGGACTCCATCATGTAGTAAACAATAGAGTTCCAACTAAATAATTGTGATTTCTCACTTAGGGTTTAGGAACATCTGAACAGAGTTTCATGCTTCTTCTGCCTGCAGCTTAGACAATTGAGCTGTTGTGGTTTGAATAGGATTTATGAACAGATCTGTTGGTAATATTATCCTTAAAAAGTCCCTACACTTGTATGCCTCAACTGTAAATCTGTTGGCTAAATGGGGCATAAAAACAATGAAATGACTCGACCCTCGTTATTTGACCCTATAGACGTTCACAGAGATTTTCCATTGTTTCTCAGTCTTTAATTTACCAAAACGCACTCCCTGTTGAGCTTTTAAGTGCTGGGGTTGATATTTCACATTCTCTGGGACTCTTTCGCTGATAGTGTAAGGGTTTTTCGGCGTTTTGAAAAAAAAAGCTCAGCATACTGGGAGGCAGGGTCCGGATTTGGTTTTGTGGTTGCACCATGAAAGATGGTGTCCCAGTGATGTTCCTGTTTGTGCTCTTTGTTTGAATAACCAGCTGAGCCAAAACTCCACTTATACTGTATTAGAAGCTACGTTGCCCAGAAAATATTTCCGCCACAAGGAAGAAGACATGAAACAGAAGGTTTCTTCCAAAAAGAAACAAGTTTGCTTTTTTATGTTTTTTTTTTTTTTTTTTTACTTTTTGGTTGCTCGGCGTTGGAAACAACAATAAATAATATCAACTAGATTAATTTCAGCTGTAATTTTATTTATTTATTTTTTTACCTGGTTCAGTTTTCGTCACCTGTCATTTGTTAAGGCAGCTTGGTTGTTGTGCATCTTAAACTCCCAGATAGTCTCTGACCCAATAAACAGGGTCCCCTCCAAGAGAGACAAACAGAACTGTACTCATCCTCCTAATTGTCAGGAATGTTCTTATTAACAAGAGAAAGGGACTCTTTCACATGGCATCTAATCAGAGTCATGCTCTCTGCACTTAATTCCGGAGGACACTTGTTGAACAGCTGCCTTGTCCCTCTTTCAAGCAGCTGCAGAGACTTGGAGTCTTGCTCTGAGAGAACCACTGAGGGACAATGTTAGTTCACATCCCCGAGCAAGTCGCCCTCTCAGTAATGACACATCCGCTCTGTGACACTTTGAACAAAGATTTGTCTGTTGTGCTGCTTTGATTGCTTGCTTGTGGTTTGAAGGTCTGTGAAGTTGAAAAAAAATGATAGGTCTGTAAGAACAACTTAATCTGACAAAGGGAAAAAAAATCTCTTTCAAGAGAAAATGTTCAGCTAATGTGTATTATGTGACAAGATTTTATTGTACACAATTTGTTGGGTTTTTTTTTTGTACATTCGTTTGCTTGAATTGTTTGGTTTAAATGGTGTTTTTTGAAAAACGTTGTGTTATGAAAACTTCATTTGACAGAAACATTACAGAGAGACAAGGCTTCCAATTTAACTACTGTCTAAAAACTTCAACCTACAGCAAATAAATAATTTGTTTGAGACTTTCCTTGTAATAATCTAAGCCAGGGAGGGATAAGCAATGGGCAGCCCTTGGGCCACATCTGGCCCAGAGGTGACTTCCTTCTGGCCTGTAAATGAAAATGAAATTAAAATAAGAGAACAATTGTTATACATGTGTTTGAACATGAAATATATTAAGTTACTACACTGTACTACTGTTGGTTTAGTAAACATATAGTTTCTAACCTTTTTAAAATGTCAGTTTTATTACATTTGGGTAAGTGTGCAGCACTATGTGGCCCTCTGGTAGTGTCAACAAAAAAGTGTGTCCCCTTCCATCATTTAAGTTGCCCATCCCTGATCTAAACTAACAGAAGTTGGGATGTATTAACTGTAGACAAAGTGTAAAGAAAACCAAGATCAAAAGAAATGGTAAAGCTGCTGACAGTGGCTCATCACTGAAAATAAAT